>NW_025766961.1:1162701-1253711 GCF_003918875.1 Haliotis rubra | reverse complement strand
AAACAATGGCCCATCCAGAAACAACCACCAACAATCAATCCAACCCATGACACCAACACCTCCACCTCCAAGAATGCACACACCACTGACCCACACCCAGGATATCAGCAGGACCACTAACATCTTTAATCATTCCCACCTAGGATAGAGAAGGGCTGACCACATCTATAGTCATCTATCAATTTAGGATATGGAAGGACATCTATAGCTCCATGAAGTCAGCAATATCAATAGAATATATGGCTCCACCTAGGATAGCCACACACTACTGATCTAGGATAAGGCCACTCAACATCTAATGGAATGCCCCACCTAGGATAGTCAGTGAAAATCACCAATGATCTAATGACCTAGGATATAGTCAAAATAATCAATATCTATCTATGGATAAAATAATCAACATCTAATGCCATATCTAATCTATGATATGAGTCGACAAGAGAAATAATCAACATCTAATGATATGAAATCAAAATAATCAATGACTAATCGATAAGAAATGACCAACATTAATGCCATCTATGATATAGTCATATAAAATAATCAATCAATCGCCATATTCCAATCTATAGATGAAATACCGATCATCCAACCATGACCGACCAATCACCAACCCATGAAAACACCAACACCAAGCATCAGCTAAGGCAAAACCACGCCACCAACACCAACGCCACCCAGGACAAGCAGTCACCACACTGACAAGGAAACAGTGGCCACTACTTAATGTGTGCCTCCAGGAGGCAAGTGAAGGCAGTGGGGAATGAAGACACAAATACAGAATAGCACAGGAAGGAAGGAAGACATGGATGGAAATGACGACAAGAATACAAATACGGAAGGAAGAAATACATACAAAGGAAGAAGAAAATAGAAGAAATAGAAGGAAGAAGAAGAAGGAAGGAATGGAAGAAGACAGAAGAAGAAGGAAGGAAGAAGGAAGGAAGGAAGGAAGGAAGGAAGAATGAAGGAATGAAGAAATATGGAAGAAGGAAGGAAGGAAGAAGAAGAAGAAGGAATGGAGGAGGAAGGACAGGAAGAAAAGGATACGGAGGTGGAAGAAAGAATGAAGGAATGGAAGAAGAAGAAAGGAAGGAAGGAAGGAAGGGAAGGAAACACAAACAGGAAGGAATGGTGGAAAACAACAAATGGCAGGATAAATAAATGCACACAACACGAATGCCATAAGCCCACCAGGATGGAAGGAACAACAGTGGAAGCCTACCAGGATAAAGTAGCCAGGAGTGAAATACCAACACTAATGCCATGAAGCCACCCAGGATGGGTGAAGTCAAAGGTGTGGAAATACACACAATGGTGGAAGGAAATGGTGGATAAGGAAGGGCCACAACACCACCAGCCCACCCATGGATAAGAATGTCAGCAGGCAAAACACCAACACTTCTATGCCCATGTACCCACCCAGGATAAGTATCAGCATGCAAACAATCCATTATCTAATGCCATGTACCCACCCAGGATGAACAAAGAGTGTAAACACCAATGACTAATGCCAGCCCACCCAGGATAAGAAATCAGTGTGAAACACCACTGAATGTCACAGCCCACCCAGGATATGAATCAATTGATCAATCACATGTGCCCACCCAGGATAAGAGTCATATGTAAAACAACCAACTAACGCCACAAAACCCAGGACAAGAAACAAACACCAACAGAATGCCACAAATCCAGGATAAGACAACAGGCACACTAACACTAATGTCATGCTCCAATCTAGGAGGTCACACCACTCCACTAAGGCCCCTAATTCCAGGATGGTGAAGGAATACCACACTTATCAAGCATGTGGCCTACTCCCAGGATATGAAGTCAGCAGGCACACTAACATCTACACTGCTACAGCCACTCCAGGATAGTGAAGGAATAACACTCCACTGATCTAATGCTATGTGTCCCACTCCTAGGATAAGAATAATTACTCAATATCTTTAATGCTCACAGTCCACCCAGGATATGAAGTCAGCAGTGTGGAATACTCACACTCCACAGCCCACTAGGATATGAAGTCAGTAGAAACACTAACACTAATGCCATGTGGCCCACCCAGGATAGTCAGTGTAAACACCACCATCTACTCTGCCCACCCAGGAGAGTCATAAAATTAATCTATCTAATGCCATAGCCCACCCAGGATACAGTCATGCACACTAACATCTAATGCCATATGGCCCACCTATGGATAAGACAAGGAACACTCATCAGGACTGTCACAGGCCCAGAGGATAAGAATGACCACCCACCCAGGATAAGTCAGCAGGCAAAATCAATCAACATCTCACAGGCCCACCCAGGACAAGTAGTCAGCAGTGTAATCACCAACATAATGCCATGTATTCACCTGAGATAAGTGAGTCAAAATAATTCAATCATCTAATGTCATGGCCCGACCCATGATAAGCAATGACTAATGCCATGTGGCCCACCCAGGATAAGAGTCAAGTAAAATACTAACATCATGATGAGAAGAACACTCAACACTTGACCCATGGCCCACCCAGGATATGCACACCAACATCTGACATCCCAACCCAGGACAAGACACACTGACCAATGATCAATGCATCCCAACCCAGTGGATAGAAATCATAAAATCATCTATGGCCCACCCAGGATATCGAAAGAAACACCACCAGCCCACCCAGGATATAGTCAATGACTAATGCCATGTATCTAACCCAGGATATGAATGACTGACCATGGGCCCAATGGATATGACAATCAGGGACCATCTAATCAGACCACACTGACCCAGGACCACAGACACACACGAAGGAAGACAGACCAGACAGAAAGACACACACACACAGACAGAGACACACACACAGATAAGGAACACAAGACCACAGACAAGGAAGCCACACACAACACGAAAAGGCACGAAAGGAGGAATACACAGAACACACACACACACACACACACAGACCCCAGGAAATACACACACACAGGAGGAAGGAACACACAGACACACAGGATAAGGAATAGAACACACACACGGAGGGTGAAGCCACAGGTACACACACAAGGAATGGAGGAAGAAGAACACACACACACAGTGGAGGAAATAAAAGTGAACACACACCACACGAGGATAAAGAATGAAAACACACACACAATGAGATAAAGAAATAAAGAAAAATAATGCACAATGAAAGGAGGGTGAAATAAATAATAACACGAAAGGAAAATGGAGGAAGGAAAATAATAGAAGGAAGATGGTGAATAAATAATAATAGCCATGGTAATGGAAGGAAGGAATGGAAGAAGAATACACAGAAAATGAAGGAAGAATAAGGAACACACAATGGAACAAAAGGAATGGAAGGAAGGGGTATATGGAATGGACAAACAGGAAGAAGGGAAGGAAGGAAGACAGGAAGGAAGATGAAGGAAGAAGGGAAGGATGGAAGGAATGGAAGGATAAGTGAAGTCAGCAGTGTAAAATACCAACACTAATGCCATGTGGCCTACCCAGGATAAGTAGTCAGCAGGTGTAAAATACCAACACTGATGCCATGTGCCTACACCAGGATAAGTAGTCAGCAGTGTAAAAATGCCAACACTAATGCCATGTGCCTACCCAGGATAAGTAGTCAGCAGTGTAAAATACCAACACTAATGCCATATTGCCTACCCAGGATAAGTAGTCAGCAGTGTAAAATACCAACACTAATGCATGTGCGCCTACCCAGGATAAGTAGTCAGCAGTGTAAAATACCAACACTAATGCCATGTGCCTACCCAGGATAAGTAGTCAGCAGTGTAAAATACCAACACTAATGTCATGTGCCTACCCAGGATAAGTAGTCAGCAGTGTAAAATACCAACACTAATGCCATGTGCCTACCCAGGATAAGTAGTCAGCAGTGTAAAATACCAACACTAATGCCATGTGCCTACCCAGGATAAGAAGTCAGCAGTGTAAAATACCAGCACTAATGTCATGTGCCTACCCAGGATAAGTAGTCAGCAGTGTAAAATACCAACAGTAATGCCATGTGCCTACCCAGGATAAAGTAGTCAGCAGTGTACAATACCAACACTAATGTCATGTGCCTACCCAGGATAAGTAGTCAGCAGTGTAAAATACCAACAGTAATGCCATGTGCCTGCACCCAGGATAAGTAGTCAGCAGTGTAAAATACCAACACTAATGCCATGTGCCCTACCCAGGATAAGTAGTCAGCAGTGTAAAATACCAACACTAATGTCATGTGCCTACCCAGGATAAGTAGTCAGCAGTGTAAAATACCAACACTAATGCCATGTGCCTACCCAGGATAAGTAGAAGTCAGCAGTGTACAATACCAACACTAATGCCATGTGCCTACCCAGGATAAGTAGTCAGCAGTGTAAAATACCAACACTAATGCCATGTGCCTACCCAGGATAAGTAGTCAGCAGTGTAAAATACCAACACTAATGCCATGTGCCTACCCAGGATAAGTAGTCAGCAAGTGTAAAATACCAACACTAATGCCATGTGCCCACTCAGGATAAGTAGTCAGCAGTGTAAAAATACCAATGCTAATGTCATGTGCCTACCCAGGATAAGTAGTCAGCAGAGTAAAATACCAACACTAATGCCATGTGCCTACCCAGGATAAGTAGTCAGCAGTGTAAAATACCAACAGTAATGTCATGTGCCTACCCAGGATAAGTAGTCAGCAGAGTAAAATCCCTTTTTGGGGGAAAGTCCAAAATAGTGAGTGAGTATGGTTTACGCTTTTAGCAATATTCTAGCAATATTATGCATGGGATACCATGTGGGGAATCAAACCCAGGTCTTTGGTGTGATGAGAGCGAACGCTTTAATCACTTTAGGCTACCCACAGCCCTGTCCAAAATAGATGTGATCCACATGAGTTGCTCTGGGTGAAGAGATCATTCTCTGGAAAATAAGACTCCTGGAGAGTCAATCTGCTAGGGACATTCAATTTCAATGGTACTCATTTATCATTAACTGGTGAAAAACTTTTCAAAACCCCTGATTGTGACTTGGATACACACTGATACTGCAGCAGCCCTGGTCAACTCACATTAGGGTTAGTCATGTCCGTTAACTGTGTCCACTTTTCCAGGAGTTCTGTCAAGAACTCTTTGGTCGAATGCATAATACCCATGCTGGATTGGCGATGAAGAGTCGAAGAATCACTCCACCGACAATGAGCTCCCCCTCAACATCTGTATAAACCACTGCAAAGTCCTCTTTCAAGTTCCATTTTGTGTCTGCATCTTTCTCTTTGGAGGCTTTGTAATGCCTGTTGTTTCTCAGCAAACAAAAGATGTAACATTAATATGCAAAACGTTTTCACTTCTTTTCTAGGTATAAAGATACTCCTGCGTAACATGAATACCTGAAGGGTACCCCCTGCGTAACATGAATACATGAAAGGTGTGATTACACAGACATGATACAAGTATGGCCCCAGGTTTCATTCATGTAAGTTTCAGTCACAATTCTTTTAAAATCTGTGGTTACATTAGTACGTGTCCTATTTTCTTGTGTATGTATTTTAATGTCATATATTCTCTTTATTCAAATTTTAGTGCTGATCAACTGTGCAATACAAAATTTCCCTCACGGATAATAGTCTCTTTTCTCATCTCTTATCTTACTATCAAAACACAAACTAATTTGCTGGGTACCATACTTTTATGGGCAACACTTTAAAACTTTCAAGTGTGATATCAGTAGTTTGATGTACTGCATCATACAACTACAAGTACTTTGCTTTTTACATGAAACACTGACCACTTCTAATTACTGAATTACTGAAGTTCAGAAAACTTAAACAGAAAAATGCCATATGCCTTGTAGTACCTATATAAACTGAACAACATTTGAAACGCACCACCCATATAATACAAAATATCCCCATCAGACTGAAATGTACCATGATATCTGAGCATCGTCGGTGCATTATAGTGTGGTAGTGCTTCTAATGTTGTTCAGTATATAATGTGACACACACTTCCCTTTGAATGGTATCACATTGGCTTGGAAACATACACAACATATGCAGAGAAATGTTAAAACAGAAATTCCAAATGTAATGAAACTTTAAAAAAAGTAAGCATCCTGGTTGAGTGAGATTATTTCTATGTGGGTGAAAAGGCATGCCCTATGCAGTGTCACTAAAAGACAAATTTACATCCTCTTTTTATTATTCATAACATCCAAATTTGATGAAGTGAGTTGAGATTTAACCTGTATGTGTGTCTGTGCATGGCTGTTTGTACTGGTCTACACTATTGCGGGTCTAATCATGCCATCCCACTGAGATATGATGTCACAGTCTAACATAAATTCACAGTCTGTAGACTCCCAATCCCCAAGATAATTAGTGCTTGTTATATTCCCATTATGATAAAACAAATATGAGTGTTGTAATGGCTCTTGCAGTAAAGCAGCTGATGTTTGAACTCACAGTAATCTACTCTCCTGACATAGGCTCTATCAACTAGACCATGGAAGCAGTGTCTAAAGTAATCTACTCTCCTGACATAGGCTCTATCAACTAGACCATGGAGGCAGTGTCTAAAGTAATCTACTCTCCTGACATAGGCTCTATCAATAGGCCATTGGAGCAGTGTCTAAAGTAATCTACTCTCCTGACATAGGCTCTATCAACTAGACCATGGAGGCAGTGTCTAAAGTAATCTACTCTCCTGACATAGGCTCTATCAACTAGACCATGGAGGCAGTGTCTAAGAGTCAGAAAAAAATGCATGATAGATATATATCCTTTATTTTCTCCATTATCATAAAAAGCAGTACACAAAATGAACAACATGAAATACAATATAATCAGTCTCTCATAAAGTTCTGATGAACAAGGACATTGCAGATACATGCATACATACTGTATGTACGTGTTACTGGTAAATTGACTATTGGGGACATATATTTACACTACACAGGTGAACGAAATCAGATAGTTTTAAAATTACTTGAATCTAAATCTGAAAGTCTAAATGATCGAGCTCGACATGTGGAGCTTCCACTTGATGTATACAAAATTTCTGCATATTTTTTTCTTGTCCTTGTTTTACAATGCTTTGTCCAAGCAGAAGAAGTCCAGGTATGTTCACATCAGTCATATTTATACTACACAAAAATATGTACTATCCTGTCATATAGGAATAGAGAATCCTGTACATACCCATCCTTGAGTTTGAGCACTGTATCAGACACTTTCTCCCTTGCCTCATCATTCCAAATCAATTCTGGGTTTTCATGAGAACCTACAGGACAAAACAAAACAGGTCATATATTTGAGCATGAATAGATACAAATGCATTTCCAAAATGCTTCTTCTAGCATATGGATATATGCTCATACTGAGAATGAGTGAGTGAGTTTAGTTTTAAGCTGCATTCAGCAATATTCCAGCTATATGGTGGCGGTCTGTACATAATCGAGTCTGGACCAGACAATCCAGTGATCAACAGCATGAGCAATGATCTGCATAATTGGGAACAGATGATGTGTCAACCAAGTCAGCGAGCCTTACCACCCAATCCGTTAATTAAGCCTCTACGACAAGCATAGTCGTCTTTTGTGGCTGGGTTGCTGTAGACCTATTCTACCACGGATCTTCAAGGGTCTGCTCATACTGAGAATACACACTGCCACTTGTCAAAGGTACACAAAGTACGTGATTTGGAAAAAAGTTGTCAAACTTCCATTTTCATGACAGTAATGATGGGTAAATTGGGTAATAGTTGACTTTGTGTGCTGGTACTAAGGTGCCTCACTAAGAGAGTGTGGGTTCGAATCCCAGATGGGACTCAACCCCAAAAGTACTATTATCTGTACTAATCCCAAGTATAACACTTGATTTATGTGCTCGTACTGATGACTTTCATCTTGAGTTATGTTGAGCACATATGCATCACTACTGATTTATCTCTTGGTAACATTCCATTTGTATGGCACTCTTTCCATGGGGAATGTCAAGCCATAAAACTTAAAAGCACATCAGCAGCCCAAGCTTACTGTTCGGTGACTGTTAACAGTCATATTGCCATGTCAGTTTAACAGAGGCACATTTAGAATTCTACTGGATTGTGATTGGTTAATTAAAGTCATTCCTAGGTATATAATCACATTATATACCTCTGAATGAGTGACGGTAAATAGTTCATTTTTACAATCTTAATAGCGCGGTTATGGTAGAATGGAGATAAACATACTGTGTTGGAAAATCAGAGGTACAAAATGTATATAACAAAATTAAAATAGCTTTAAAGTTTATTTTAAATCAAATTTAGAGCTATTATAATTTCATTATATACCTCTGATTTTCCAACACAGAATGTTTATCTCCTAATTAAGTCACTTGTGCATGTAATTGGCCCCATTGTGGCCCCATGTTGCCCCACACAGTAACCCATCCAAGGACTATTATTCACTTGGAATATCCTTATAAAAATAACCAGATTCTCTTGTGACATCTCAAAGAAAGTCAATTTAACCACCAAGCCATCTCGTTTAAAAATAGAACATTCATAAAATTAATGGAAGATATTACCTACAACAAAAGTCATTGATATCCACAGCTCTTTTAGTTATGTGCACAAAATCACACACAAATGAAATATGTGCATAAAATCACAAATACTGAAAACAATAGTTAAGCCTTGTGTTAAAATTCAAAGATTAAAACATTATATCAATGAATAAATGCTGTATTTTAGCTGCCATCTCACTAAAAATATTAAGATTTTCAGAAAAAGTGATCACTAACATCAGCAATGTTATAAAAAATAGTGTTTTGCTTGAATAGGTTATTCCCATGGCATAGATCATGTATTGTCATGTTTTTAATGTCCTGGAGCAGTATTCTGATTTTTTATCACAAATTCTGCAAAGGTAATTAGGTGTGTAAGACTAGAGAGATGTCAAGAGACTGGAGAATCTTCCGGAAAAGAAATATGCCAGGTGGATAAAAAGGAATAATGTTTTATAACAGCTAGCTTATACATTAAAGTTCTAGCCTAAAAGTGAAGTTAACATATTGTAGGTCTAAACATGATGCTATGTTCCGCTTAGCTTATTCTGGTTGTAAAATTCATAGGGATAATTAATAATTCAATTCGAACTTCAAAATTACATTTATCAAGAGTGTAGATTGTATGTGATGTAAAGCCAAATTCTGAGAACAATTAGAGAGGTAATGTTATTTTGATGTGTGTTTGTGACAGATGTGTGTAGAACAAATGTTTTTATATGTTGCATGTCATACACTGTCATATTCCAATGTTTGATAAATGTAACATTTGTTTACACGGTTCTCTTCTTCTCCTTCTATTACTACATCCGCTGAATATATGGATTCACACCCCACAGCAAGTCATGTTTTTGGACATTACTCTATGTTCCAGCTGTTACACATAGGCAATGATAATTAATGTTCAATTACCTTAAATTATGAAAATTTTCCTTACCTTCAAACATGTGGACACTAGCTTCAGGTGAATCCCGCATGGCATCCATGAATATTGCAGGAAGGAACTTGTTCAGAATAATACGGACCTTCGGCCCAATCAGTTTGTCTGCTAACATCTTTGCAAACAGCTCTGCAGTTTTTTCACGAATCTGTGGATGTGTGGCATTACAGAAGAGATCAAGAAGATAGATAAGGGCTCCCTTGGTCATGGATTCCTTCACTACCTTTGTGCTTGACATTAGGGCAAACAGGCTCTCCAGGGTCAATAAACGACCTAACAAGAAGAAAGTACTTGATTTACCAACAAGTTGCACATATATTTTAGAAGTAATGATTCCATCAGAACAAATTCCTCTGTTTTAGGCAACCATATCCACTATTTGGATGCTGGATTGGTACCTATGGAATTATGATGATCTTTTCAAGATGGGGAGTTATCCAGACACCGCTTTCTCAACTGATATATTCTTGGTATGGGATTCTTCCTGTTTAAATCTCAAACTTTTCATCCTGAGAATATTTTCTTCCAAGAATAAATCTACTGATAAAGCTGTGTCAAATGTCTGGATAGCTTCCTATTCTTCTACAAAATTCTACTAACTCTCTGATAGTAAGTCAGAATGTTCTTAGCAACCAGCTTTGAAGGATAAATACTTGCTTGATAAAGGTATTAAAATCTGAACCACTGTGTCTTGTAATATAAGAACCCAATAAAAGTTTAAAACATTAAAGTCACACATGTTTTTACAGTTCAATGCCTATTCAAGACTAATAATTATAAGAGTTTAATTGCTAAGACTAAGACTTGCTAAGAAATGCAGCACGTAACTACACTTGGCAACCTGTCGTCTTCTGTTATACTCACACTGCGGTATGCTCTGTAGAGTAAGGAGGAGGTAGGACAGCACCTCTGCTGCTGCAATGTCATTTACACACTCTTGGCAACCAGTCACACAATTGATCACCTAAAAAACAAGTCACAACATCTTATGTTTGTCCATGAACAAAAGAAATCTTGTCACTACAGCTTTGACATGAAACTGGTGCAACCACACTGCTCACATAGAACATTAAATCATGAAGCAATGATTTTATTAGCCTGTTATGGTAACACAAATTAATAGTGAATGAATTCACAAATTTGGGGGAAAAAAACAAAAATATACCTTGAAATTTTCAATATCATCTATGTCACTAACACTGCTCTTATAATGAGAATAAATAACAGTAACAACAACATAGATTCAGTCATTGTTTTATACAGGCAAAACATTGATCAGTATTTGAATCGCCCCGCTTACGTAAGGATTTGTAAACCTGGCACTGTGTGTAGCATGTTATCCTGGCATGGTGTGTAACATATGTTATCCTGGCATTGTGTGTAACATATGTTATCCTGGCATTGTGTGTAACATGTTATCCTGGCACTGTGTGTAACATATATTATCCTGGCATTGTGTGTAACATATGTTATCCTGGCATTGTGTATTCGTAGCTTCGTCTATGGGAGCATGCCAATTTCCACTTGTTAGGGGATACATAAAGTATGTAGTCTATACCACCAGTTGTCCGACTCCACTTTTTTAGGATACCATAGAGACTGAGTGGGTTAGATCACTAACTTCTGTGCTGCCGATAATGTGTAGGTTGGAATGCCAGATGGGACTCAACACAGAAAAGTTGTAGAGTCTGTACTTTACTTGGAAAGTGTAATTCCAAATATACCATGTGTTATGTTGTAAACCTGGTGTCCATGTACCACATGTACAGTCGCTGAAGCCCAAGGGAGTGGG
This sequence comes from Haliotis rubra, assembly GCF_003918875.1. Lineage (NCBI taxonomy): Eukaryota > Metazoa > Mollusca > Gastropoda > Lepetellida > Haliotidae > Haliotis > Haliotis rubra. The sequence continues at coordinate 1,242,442 of NW_025766961.1, read as the reverse complement.
AGTTTCTTACAAAGTAAGGCCAGCCAGTAAGTTGTAAGTGAAGAAGGTCCAAGATTGTGAGTATTCCTCACAGGGTCTATGAATAATGGATGTCTGCATTTGGAAACTCTCTGAGACAGTCGTGGCAACAACTTCAAGTCGTGTTTGTACAGGGATAGATCAGTTTGTCCAACACATGTGACTTGAGAGGACAGACCATCCAGTATGTTGATGCTTGACAGTCAGGTGATGGGGCATATGCCAAAGGGAGCTACGTGGAACCAGATCTGGCATATATTTGATTCCATAACTCACTGCAGGCTGTCAAAGTTTCTTCGAAATAGATTACATTTGCAGTCTCTCAAGGTTTATAACAGCCAAAGGGTAACAACTGAAAGCTTCTTCCACTGCAAAGATCAGTGTCAGCGCTTCTGCAGGTCTCAATGTTATGTACTACCGGGTATATATAAGTAATCAGTCAGCTAAAGTTAGAGCACTAACTCGCCAAGTGGTAACTGACCGATGTACTTATCTGCCATCCGTGTACAGCCTTCACTTAGTTGTTTCACAAGCTGTATGACTGTAAGGACTGGTCTTGACAATCAAATGGTTTCTGTTGTAAGTTTCCATGGCAAAAATATTTGAAAACTGGCATTTGGACATTTCTTCCAATATACCCAGTTCTTATTTAGATGAAATATGGCTTGTGTGTGAGATAGGTCTAAGATTTACTTATCAAGTTTTGCACCCTTATTCTTTTTTTTTGCATTAATGATGTAAACGTTGATTTAAAGTCTAATTATAAGCATTGCAAAAGACCAAACACACATGACCTCTTTCATAGAAATAGACCAAATGTCATCATTCCATATTTTCAATTCAAAATACCAACAAATAAAACTTTTTGACACATATTTGTGGTAAGTGCCACAAATTCAGATTCAGAGGACGTTAAAGTATTCATCCAATTCTGCAGATAATGTAGCTGTTCTTTGTAAATAAGCTATTGCAGTGATGTAAGGATCCCTGTGCAAGGCATCCACCATTGACTGGTTCGCTTGGTTCGCCGGGGTTATCATATTTGTCACCATGGTATACCTGGACTGGGTAGAAGCCACAACGCCTATCAGTACCTGGCCTGTGTAGAAGCCACAATGCCTATCAGTACCTGGCCTGTGTAAAAGCCATAATGCCTACCAGTACCTGGACTGGGTAGAAGCCACAACGCCTATCAGTACCTGGCCTGTGTAGAAGCCACAATGCCTACCAGTACCTGGCCTGTGTAGAAGCCATAATGCCTACCAGTACCGTACCTGGCCTGTGTAGAAGCCACAACGCCTATCAGTACCTGTCCTGTGTAGAAGCGACTATGCCTACCAGTTCCTGTCCTGTGTAGAAGCCATAACGCCTACCAGTACCTGTCCTGTGCAGAAGCCACAACGCCTTCCAGTACTTGGCCTGTGTAGAAGCCACTACGCCTACCAGTTCCTGTCCTCTGAAAAGCCATAACGCCTACCAGTACCTGTCCTGTGTAGAAGCCACAATGCCTATCAGTACCTGGCCTGTGTAGAAGCCACAATGCCTATCAGTACCTGGCGTCTGAAAAGCCATAACGCCTACCAGTATCTGTCCTGTGTAGAAGCCATAATGCCTACCAGTACCTGTCCTGTGTAGAAGCCACAATGCCTATCAGTACCTGTCCTGTGTAGAAGCCATAACGCCTACCAGTACCTGGCCTGTGTAGAAGCCATAACGCCTACCAGTACCTGTCCTGTGTAGAAGCCACAACGCCTACCAGTACCTGGCCTGTGTAGAAGCCATAACGCCTACCAGTACTTGGCCTGTATAAAAGCCTTAATGCCTACCAGTACCTGGCCGGTGTAAAAACCATAATGCCTACCAGTATCTGGACTGTGTCGAAGCCACTACGCCTACCAGTACCTGGCCTGTGTAGAAGCCACAACGCCTATCAGTACCTGGCCTGTGTAGAAGCCATAATGCCTACCAGTACCTGGCCTGTGGTGAAGCCATAATGCCTACCAGTACCTGTCCTGTGTAGAAGCCACAATGCCTATCAGTACCTGGCCTGTGTAGAAGCCACAATGCCTATCAGTACCTGGCCTGTGTAGAAGCCATAACGCCTACCAGTACCTGGCCTGTGTAGAAGCCACAATGCCTACCAGTATCTGTCCTCTGAAAAGCCATAACACCTACCAGTACCTGTCCTCTGAAAAGCCATAATGCCTACCAGTACCTGGCCTGTGTAGAAGCCATAACGCCTACCATTACTTGTCCTGTGTAGAAGCCACAATGCCTACCAGTACCTGTCCTCTGAAAAGCCATAACGCCTACCAGTACCTGTCCTGTGTAGAAGCCATAATGCCTACCAGTACCTGTCCTGTGTAGAAGCCACAATGCCTATCAGTACCTGTCCTGTGTAGAAGCCATAACGCCTACCAGTACTTGTCCTGTGTAGAAGACATAACGCCTACCAATACCTGGCCTTTTTAACTTATGTCCAGGCAGAAATTTGTTCTCTTGGAATGAGCACCCTCCAGCAGTTTCTGCAAGCCACTTCTTCACCCTAGCCACCAAACTGAGTTCATGTTATCCTGATTGTCTATGACAAAATAAAGTTTATTGTTCAACAGTTCTGTGAATGCTTGAGGCTACGACAGACTTCCTCAAGGTCTCTGACTTTGCTCTGATCTTGGAAAACAAACATGGTCTTTGAGAGATGATAAATTGAGCTCACATCAATGTGCAGACAAAAATGCCAACTGTATTTTGAGGATGGACTCAAGCCCAGTTTTCAAATCCAACCTGATATGATCTATTCTCTACTGGGGTATCCACCCTCATTAATAGGGGGGAAACATGTACCTGCTGCTTGTAACAATGCAACAAACCAATTAATATAGGCTCCAATGTTCATCATGTCTCCATTCATCTGATCCATTTCCTAGATTCTGAAAGTGGGAAGATCTGTCTTGTAGTTTAATTTCTTCACTAACTGATGACTATCCTCATCAGTGCTATGAGTCTGTATGATTTGTGCATCAGTGATGTTGTTATCAATCATAGTAGTAGGCAATCTGTGTTCCTTGGAAATAGGCTCGTCGACACACTGCAGATTGGTGTATGATGGCATGGGTAATACTTGGGGGAAAAAAATGTTTTCTTGTTGATTCAAGTTCACACAGAAAAGAAGGAACATATTCAGCCTTGCCGTGGTGGAGTAGTAGATCAGCTTTGATACTGTTTCCTGCACAACTACTCTTTCAATAGCTGACAGAGTGGAGGACATCTGATGGGAGGAAAGTCAAAACAGAATTTATGGCCAAGAGGTAATAGAGCTAAGGTATTTAAAGGAATTATTGTTTTCAGCTTGCCAATCCATTACTTTGGTTCAGAGCAGTTTGTGCCAAGAGAATGGAAAGAGTTTCTTTGCTGGAAGTCAGACCATAAATATATAGTCTTCCATTGACTTGAATGTCGTCAGTTGTCAACCCCCTCCACATAAGAGAACATGGATTGATCAATACCGTCCTGGACTTAATGGCTGGCTTAGCTGTAGAATATCCATGTGTCTTTTCACTGGACTTCTGTGCAGACTTCCATAAGAATTTATACTTTAAACCCATGGAACCATGTCCTGGTCCACCATTCAGAATGAAACCTTCACAGCCATCTGTGTGCTAGGGTTGATGCAAAACATCCATACTCCCTCTGTGCTGGTATCTGCCTGGACATTTGACTCCTGTATACATGGAACTAATGAGAACTTCCCACAGGTGATATGATCATGTATGTGTTGGTCGAGGGGAAGGTCTCCATACTGGCATATCAAAATGAGAACTACTTCAAAAAAGAATACAAGAATGCCAACTCTTATTCTACAGTATATTAAAATTAGTTGGGACAAAGCAGTGTTCACTAAAAAAAACTGTCCATACCTCAAGAGCAAATTGCTGCAATTTTGCACAGTCATCTAGACGAAGCAGGGCAAACAGAAGTTTGAAGTGTCCGATACACTGAATTTCAACACCTGCAATCAGAAAGTAAATAAACAGTCAAATTACACACTCAATATTTTCTCATATCAATCTGTCAATGAAGACAATGTGATCAAAACCCTATACTTTTGCATTTTAAAAATATCACAAACAATTCAGCAATATTCCAGCTGTATGGTGGGTAATCTACACAAGTACAGTGGTATCACGAAGGGTATATCTGCACTTATGTGTCACAAGGGAGGCATAAAACCAGATATCCCCCTTGTGATACTGCTAAATGTATCTTACTGACATGTTTCAATCGGCCATTGCAAAAGACTTCAAAAGCAAAGGAAACAGCTGTTTACGTGAACTGAGCCTAATTTGCACTGTGTGACTTCCATCAACTCATACACAATGTATAGCTGTTCACTATGTATGTTTTACCTTCCTGCTCAAACTTAAGTTTTCTCCAGGGCAGGTTACATATTTTTCAAGATCACATGAGCCAATCAGCTGCCAACACTGACATGGTGGCTCCTTGAGAGGAGTGACATTACAACTGAACCTGTTACATATAGTTCCATTTTAGATGACAGGTTTCCACACTCTTATTTATTGAACTCTTATTGAACTTCAGACAAAATACTGCATTACTTGTTGATTTATCATGAAACTAAATCTTTTGTTGGAGCATGAAGTGACATAACGAATCGGTACACACACCTCAAGTTTCACGGGTCCATCACACGAGGAAGAACATATCTCTGAAGTCTTACGCCATTACTCGCGATCCGCGTTCGTTTCTTTTCCTTCGTACGGAATGGTACAGTTCCTAGTTTTGGTTGTTCATGTTATGGTTGCCGAATAAACCGCATGGTGTTCGAGAGATCGGTGTTGTATATTGGCGTGGTGGCAGCGGCGTTCTTACTCACGTCAATATTCCAACAAACAGGATTCCAGTGACATCGTTTACCCTCATATCTACACAATCGGTGAGCGACCCTGCACAAACGAGTGTATTTCAAGACGTTTTAGACATATTCATTGGACGTGCACATAACTTCGTGAGTGCTTGCAAATTCGTGACATTATTGAATCAAAATCATGGCTCAAAATCGGGCTCCAAAGCAGTGGCAATTGACCAAACACGAAACCATAAACTCTTTTGAAAACTGGCGACAGAATCTAGTTTATATCTTGTCATTAGATGACGGACTTACTGAAGTCATTTATCAAATACCTTTGTCTCACAACTCCATGAAATATTGTGGGGTTGTCACGCCTTTCAAAGGAATACGGGTGTACACAAGCTGTGCTATGGGGATGCCGGGTTCAGAGGCTTATCTTGAGGAACTGATGTCACGAGTGCTTGGTCATCTTGTTCAGGAAGGATGTGATCAAACTGGCTAATACAAACTTTATGGATAACAACTTCTTTTTATTCGTGAATGCGACGTTTCGCTAAAGATTCTTGTACCGTTGTCAAGCATAATGGAACATGAAGAAGGGGGAAGTGTATATATACTGGATGTAACAATGTAACAAAGAAAACAACATAATTAACATAATTGGCTAGGCAGAAAGCTGATGAAGCCAGAGAGTACACAAAGGACAGGCGTGGAAGCCAATGATGTAAAAATAATAATGAGATGTTTATACAGTAGATTGGGCTTGGTGGATGAGTGCATCATAAGCGGATGGAATGAAGTATCCTTGGTCTCGGTTGATGGTGGGCTTTTGGCGTTTGATGTGGATGGCTTCGGTGAGCTTGCGTTTAGTGAAGTCTGTTTGTTTGTTAGAGAGAATGGTGATGTCAGACCACTCTATTTGATGATTGGGGCTTGCTTTGATGTGGTCGGAAATGGCTGATTTGCTGTTGGAATTGGTAACAGAGGTCTGATGTTCTCACTCGGGTGTTGATGGGTCAGGAAGTTTCACCTATGTAGCTCTGCCCACAATCACAGTTTATTTTGTAGATGACACATTTTGGGTTGTTGTTCTTTACGGTGGCGGGTTTTCTTCCATTGGCATGGAGAATGTTGTTAAGGTTGGAGGACGCGGAGAAGGTGGTATTTATGCCAGCTTGTTGTTTGAGTAGACGGCTGATTTGATGTGACGGTTTGCCAATGTAGGGGATGGATATATTGATGGGGGCTGAATCTGGTTTGGGTCTTTTGGTAGGAGGTGACAGGGTTGCAGCGATGGTTCTGTTGACTATTTGGGATGGAAAGTGGTTACGTTCTACGAAGACTTTCTTGAGGTGTTCGATTTCATCTTGTAGTTTAGTTGAGCAGATGTTCTTGGCCCTTCTGGTTAGTGTGGAGATGATGCCGGTCTTAACTTTAGGTGGATGATTGGAGTTGTAGTGGATGTACTGATCCGTATGGGTAGGTTTTCTATATACAGTGGTCTGGAGTTGGTTGCAGGAGGTGCGGGTCACAAGGACGTCAAGGAAAGGTAGTTGCTGGTTCTGCTCGGTTTCCATGGTGAACTTGATGCGGGGATGTTGGTTGTTGAGATGGGTCAGAAGCTGAGTGGGATATTGCTGAGGTTGGAGGATGACGAAGGTATCATCCACTTTGCGATACCAACATGTGGGTTTGAAGGGTGCAGTATCTAGTGCTTTATCTTCCAGGTCCGTCATGTAAATTTCGGTTAGGATGGGGGATAAGGGGGAGCCCATGGGAAGTCCATGAATTTGTTCAAAGATCTCGTCCCCCCAGGTGAAGTAAGTGGAGTTGATGCAGGTTGAGGTGAGACTGATGATGGAGTCGGTTGAGAGGCTGGTGTTGAGGGGTTGTTGAAGTTTATCAATTCTGTGGCGTAAGGTTTGGAGCGCTTCTTCTCTAGGTACATTAGTAAATAGGTCCACAACATCGTAGCTGATGATGGGACCTGGATTGGAGATGTCACGGATCTTGCTGCAGAAGTCTGTTGAGTCGTTGATGAAGGAGTTGGCAGATTTACCTAAAGGAGAGAGTACTTTGGTAAGGTGCTGGGCAGTATTGTAGAGAAGAAGCGCTCCAAGCCTTACGCCACAGAATTGATAAAGCCCAATCTACTGTATAAACATCTCATTATTATTTGTACATCATTGGCTTCCATGCCTGTCCTTTGTGTACTCTCTGGCTTCATCAGCTTTCTGCCTAGCCAAATATGTTAATTATGTTGTTTTCTTTGTTACATTGTTACATCCAGTATATATACACTTCCCCCTTCTTCATGTTCCATTATGCTTGACAACAGTACAAGAATCTGTATCGAAACGTCGCATTCACGAATAAAAAGAAGTTGTTATCCATAAAGTTTGTTCTATATTTTACTTCCCAACTTCTAAAATGCCACTCAAAGAAGTTATCAAACTGGCTGATGACTTGTTTTGTGGTGAGGATACAGCTGAAGAAGCTCTACATAACTGGCGCCTGGTCCTCACTGCCTTACACCGCAATAACCTTCGCCTCAGTGCCTCCAAAACGGTAATTTGCCCCAAATCAACCAGCATCTTGGGATGGATCTGGAGTAGTGGTTCTTTGACTGCAGGCCCACACAAGATTGCAGCTTTATCCGCTGTAAAACCTCCAACCACTGTTCAAGGACTACGTCTTTCATTGGCGCATTCAAGGCCCTAAGTCGTGTCCTGCCTGGATACGTGAAATTGATGTCCCCTTTGGATTCTGTCACAGCTGCACGACAGTCAAATGAGAAGATTTTATGGTCAGATAATCTCATTGCAGCATTCCGTGATGCCCAATCTGCATTGACCTCTTGCAAGACTATTGTTATACCTCGCCCGACAGATCACCTCTGTATTGTCACAGATGCGTCCATCAAAGCTCTAGGTGTTGCAGCTACTCTGTATGTTAACCGGAATGGAACGACCCATCTCGCAGGGTTTTTCAATGCCGAACTGAAAAAGCATCAAATGGTTCCCATGTGAACTTGAGGCACTTGCTATTGGCACTTCTGTCAGGCACTTCGCCCCATACATCACGTCAGCAGCATCCCAAACACAGATTCTCACACATAGCAGACCCTGTGTTCAAGCCTTCAACAAGCTCAACCGTGGCTGTTTCTCCGCTAGTGCCAGAGTCACAACATTTCTATCTATGGTCAGCAGGTACGTGTTACCATCTCACACATCGCTGGAGTTTTCAATATCCCCTCGGATTACATGATTCGTCACCCTAGTGAGTGCACAGACCAAAGCTGTCAAGTTTGCAGGTTCATTGCAGAATCGTCCGAGTCTGTGGTGTTCTCCCTCAGTGTTCGGGATGTTATTGAGAATGGTTCCAAAATGCCATTTACTAGTCATGCTGCGTGGCAAGCATCACAGCATGAGTGCCCTGACCTTAGACGTACACACTCTCATCTGTCTCAGAGGACACGCCAAAGTAAGACGGTTACTGACATTCCTGATGTTAAACGGTATTTGAGAGTGACTACCATAGCAAATGATGGCCTCCTAGTTGTCAAAGACAACACACCATTCCAACAAGCACGGGAACGTATTGTTGTACCAAGAACAGTCCTCCATGGGCTCTTAACTGCCCTTCACATTCGCTTCAATCATCCCTCCTGCTATCAACTCAAACAGATATTTAGCAGATACTTTTTATGCCTTGGATATTGTTAAAGCTACATCCCAGAAGCTTGCCATCACTGCATGTCTCGAAGTGTATCCCTTCACAACTGTACCCCCAGTCAACAAAAACTGTACCGGACATGGTATGTTCCACGTTTGCCGCAGATGTAATGAAACGCTATGGCCAGCTCATTTTTGTGCTCCGTGAGACTGTTTTGTCTTTCACAAAATCTTGCATCATACCCAGTGAGAAACATCATGATCTGAGGAATGCCATCTTAATGCTTTCGGCGGACCTCAAGCATTGCGGATCTGATGGATGTCTTGGAGAAAGCAATTGAGGAGCTAGGCCTTGAGTGTCTCCATTACAATTGTGAAGGGCGTCATCTCTCACCAGTTACTTTGAACCTTGCAACGGCCAATTTGAACTGCAGAATACGGAAAGGGGGACTTTCTGCCAGGGAGGTACTCACTCAGAGAGACCAAATCACCGGCGAGAACCTCCCTGTCTGTGACAGACAACAGAATCATTCCCCAAGCAGCAAATCAAAAGCTCGTGGTAGTCTTCGTTATGATCCATGTGATGTCTCTGTAGGTGATTTGGTGTATCTCAAGTCTGACCGAGACAAAACTTGTGCTCAGAGCAAGTACATGGTCACGGCAGTGACAGACACGTGTCTTCAAACACATAAGTATACTCAAATCTCAGTTTCGCTCACGAGTATACGAGGTGCGGCCGTCAGACAGTTACCGGGTAATGCCAACTCTACGCAGAACCACACCTAGTGGCCAAATCAGAGGCTTGACTGAACGTGACAATATTCAAGGTTTCGCTCATTCCCAGTCTGCAAAGCTTCCCATCTGTGACCTACCTGGAGTGTACGATCCAGGCGGACCTGACCTTGCAACACTGGACATTGAGTCTCCCTCTAGTCAAGAGACTGTGGCAGACATATCCATACCTTTGAGGCGATCTCAGCCTATTTGCGCCCAGCCAGTGTGGCAAAGATGTGGCGAGATGGTCTTGACTTAATGACTGTTCGTTACTTGATATAATTCATCACTTGCACATAATATTGCCAAAGACATTACTTTTTGATGAACATTGTCAGGTTATGTTCAACTGATTTGTTTTCTCCCGAAGGCAGGAGGAAGGGTGGTCACGCCATCACGCGAGATCCGCGTTCGTTTCTTTTCCTTCGTACGGAATGGTATAGTTCACCATTCCTAGTTTTGGTTGTTCATGTTATGGTTGTCGAATAAACCGCATGGTGTTCGAGAGATCGGTGTTGTTTATTGGCGTTAACTGAATTTTCAGAGCAAAAGAGAAATTTCATAGCATGGCCAAAAATAAGACCTATACATAAAGAGGTCTACAACACAACATTCTACAACAAGCATATTGTTTGGTGAATAAGGTAACTATTGTAAACATTTAGTGACCATGAGGTGAGTCTTGTGAGGAAACAGAGGCTTATGATGTGACAGCAGATATGACTGGAGGACACACGTTGTGTTGGAATCCATGTACCTGGGTTGTTCTTGATAACATTCCGCAGAGCTTCCAGGGCCATTTCTACCTTGCCCAATCTACCTCCCTGATCCGACTGTGTTGATGCTTTTTTCTGTTGTTGAAGCATCATTAGGGAATGTAAATACTGAAAACATATGGACAACATTACTGCATTGTAACACTCAGATAGCTGGACGGGAACTCACAAAGCCACTTTCTTTGTAGTTGATCGGAATGCTCAGGATTATTTGAAAAACAGAAAACTAGTATTAAAAAAATCCATTTTGTTCATTTTTGATAGGACACAAGCAATGACTTTCACACAACTAGAAGTGTTGCCCAGAAGTTTTGTTCTAATGCATTGGTCATACCCAACTATCTACAGGAAATGTGCTACAATGAAATCCCATGATAATAGTTTAAAGACCATAGTGACATCAAGTGTGAAATAGCTGCCTTGATGTTGTTGGCCTGCATCTGGTTTACGGTCATCATTCTAGAGAATATGAAATGCTCTTGTCCAACTGGCTAGTGAATATTCAATGGTGATTTGTTCCTTGCTATGTACATCTCAGTCAAAATGAATGTAAAGCTAGTGAAATTGGATGTTGGCTTATAACCTTTCAGCAGCGTGTAGTTCTGGTGAGACTTACTTATTTCACACAGTGGTGTCATATCAAGTGTATCGACACTCCTCAATATACTGCAAGCCTCAGGAGTTCCACACAGTAAAATATCATATAGAAATGCTTGCAATGTGCAGCTCTCTCTATCTATACTTACTTGAGCCTGTGATCCCAAGTAATCTAATAAATCAATGGTGAATCCCTTTGCATTCTGGAAAAAATTGACAGCTGTTTATCAAGTGAAAAGGTACAGATAAATTTATGATATATATAAAAATACATAACAAGTGATTTCTTCAGGTGCATAAGCATTAAATATATCAAAAATAGAGTCCAGATAGTCGTGCTGGTTAAAACTCTTTGATGAATATAACCACTTGTAAACATCTATTTTTCACAAATTCAACTTACCTCTAGTAGAAATGTTGGCTGTTCATTGTACACTCTCACAAATATTTCTCCAACAATCAGTTCCTTCGCATAAATATCAAACACAAAGTTGGCTCCATAGCTGCTGTCACATTCTCCCTGGAAACAAATGACACTGGATCATGCAATGTAGTTTTACCGAATAATAATGATGACGAAAAATACATGCCCTATCTTGATCTGATGACATCACTTCTTTTTTTCATGGGTGGTGGGGTTGCAAAGTGGTTACGCCGAAGACCCGGGTTCGATTTCCCACATGGGTACAATGTGTGAAGCCCATTTCTGGTGTTCCCCGCCGTGATATTGCTGGAATATTGCTAAAAGAGGCGTAAAACTAATACTCACTCACTTTTGTCTTAATACAACAGGAAATTGATGACTTATGATGACCTAGAACATGAATATCAGGTATAACTGTAGTACTGCATAAGTTATCAACAGAACCACCGCCCTGAAACTCACCAGCGTAGTTAGCGACCAAGAGAGCCACTTAAAAACCAGATGTTATCAACAAAGCTATTGAAACATTTTCTTCATATCGGAATATCATCAAGAATGATAATATTTTAGAATACTACTTTCAACACTTGATTATTTCCTGAAATTTTCTTCTGATCCATAGGTTTAGCTTGAATAAATTTTGTTAAAGACCATGATCTTGTGTTGTGTTTCTTTCCAGTGGTCTTCCAAAGCGCGCTATCCTTCGGAGTTTTCTCCGCTCACATCATCATAATTTTTCCTGATAATTTTTCAGAAATAGCCAGACTGAAAATGATATTTAACTCATTAAGGCCGAGAGACGCATATATGGGGCAAATTAATCAGCTCCTCACAGCGAGTGACGTGTTTATGGGGCAGGTAATTAGCAGTTTCTCACAGCGAGAGCCACGTACAGTCGTCAACAGAAAGCACCTCTTATTCAGCAAGAGACGCACATGTGTGTTGTACTTTAAAAAAAAAAATTGCACTGTACCTATTACTTCAACCAATTTAGCAGTACTGAGCAAATGTTAGCTTTTCTTACGAGAGATCCCACCTTTAGTATCAATCAGAAGAAGTATTTAAAGTGTTTTGATAACAATTGCTAATCATTATCATAGGCTTGTACAGCGTTTAGCAAATGAACGCATGTCTGCGAGAAAGGAGATTATGATGTTTTTTACAGAGGTAAGTGCCTGGTACTCTTCTTTGGGAATGGATACTAAAATACTTCGTAGGCACCTTGATTGAATTAGATGTAATGGTTAAGAGGTTACTAAAAATTATATTTCCTTCAACTACCTAATAAATAGGAAACAATATACGAAATTTCAAGGACATACAAAGAATTCAAACACAATAGAATAGTTTGAATTTACTTTTAGGCATCATTACGTTGTCATGTTTCATATACTGAAACATAATGTATAAACACAAGTAATTATACATCCAAGCTCGAATAGATTAAACATCTTTGAACTTACTAATTTGAAGTTTACTGAATTGTAACTAGTTGTTTTCCATAATCTAAAGTTAAGTAATGTTACCTAAGCGAATATAAAGTGATAAGTCGCTACTTTGCATCGAATACATATATACATGTCAGTGTTATTACAACAATGAAATGTTTTACTACGTTTGTTACAAAAGACAGTAAGTTGGTAATTCAAAACATTGTCACACATGGACAGAAGTAATATCATAAGTTATTACATGTAAGCCATACAAAGGTATTTCAAGCATTTTGTTCAAGCTGTTGAAAGTTTCATGTTGATTTGAATTGTCAGTTTTCTATGCAATTTACATGAGCATTCTGTAAAACGTTTGTTTTTATCTGTGTAATTATCAAATCCGGTGCAATTATCCGTGTATCAATCAACTCAGTCTCTATTGATCCATTGTCAATAAAAGCTGGACAGTATATCAGTTACGGTATCGATACACATCGCATTATAATCATTCAAGCAGATTACAGTAATGAGATAATTGAGCGCCTCTTCGACCTTGAAATAATAACAGCCTCCGGTAGAATGCATATGTAGTTACGTCCTTGTTGAAAGGTTTGTCCGTGACAAGTGTAAAATAAACAGATCGCTGTTATATCATTGGACATCTTGCTTTATGGAGTCACGCCCTCTCTGTGATGTTTATACATGCATGCACATCTGTAATCTTATGAACCTCGTTTGCATTCAGTAAAGATATAGGCACGCCCACCTTCATAAATATTGGGGGTGGGGGTGTCAACTGCAAGTTTATACACTATAATAATTCAGAATAGTGTCACCTCGCGTGAATTCTGTAATGCGTGTACTCTAGTTTGGATAGTCATTCGTATCAAGGTGAAGATTATATTTACATGTACAGCAAACCATTATGTTTTATGTACTAGTTGTGTGCATAAAATGTATATGAAAATAAATACTACCTCTACTCAGTGGTTGGATTTCAATCGCTTTGTTTTACTTATCGAAAAACACTAAAATGAGGACAAATAAACTCGCCAAAGTGACTATCTACTCCTATTTGTCTTATGTGTATATTTCATACATCGTTACCAGTGTGTACGTTTACAATACACAAACTGTTACATGATAGCTTGAGTTGATAAAGCCGAAACCCAGCATATTGACTGGTCAAGGATATAGCCAATAACCAATCTCTATCCAAGCTGCTGAGTGACCAAACGTGCTCTTCAAAATTTCATGCGCCCGTCACCTGTCCTTTCCTCTGTGACAGGTATCTCATGATACGATTGGTCGCAGATAACATATGACCAGCCACTATACTGAACAGTTGAGATACCAGTGTGTATGTTTACAATACACAAACTGTTACATGATAGCTTGAGTTGATAAAGCCGAAACCCAGCATATCAACTGGTCAAGGATATAGCCAATAACCAATCTCTATCCAAGCTGCTGAGTGACCAAACGTGCTCTTCAGAAATTTCGCCCACGCCCCGTCACCTGTCCTTTCCTCTGTGACAGGTATCTCATGATACGATTGGTCGCAGATAACATATGACCAGCCACTACATTGAACAGTTGAGATACCGAACGTTCTATTCGGGAAATTTGATGACGCCCTATCACGTGACTCTTTGTTTTATGTCTATGCAAGGAATATGTAGTATACATTTTGTATATGTATGTTTGTATGGTCACGTATGTTTTCTGCATTAAATCTGTATGAAACAAGAAGACAAAGTCATCAATATCCCCCGCAATGGCAAAATACTCTTCATGATTATGTCTACGAGTTATGATTATGTCAAATATTTAGGTGTGTACATAGAAAAGTGGAAGGAGAGTATTGAAAGGGTTTAAAAGTTCTGCTCCAGAAAGGAGCACTATCACCAATTTCAGTCTAAGTCAAACTTGTTGCCATGGAAATGCCAAATATTATTTTATTCAGAATTCCAAAACTACCAAAAGGCACAAGTACACCACCAGATCTATCTATGTGCCAAGTTTGGTGAAGAAATAGTGAACGGTTTTAGAGTTCAGCTCAGGAAAAGAGCCCTACTACCAATTTCAGGCTAAGTCAAACTTGTTGCCATGGAAACGCCAAAAATATTTAATTCAGAATTCCAAAACTACCAAAAGGCACAAGTACACCACCAGATCTATCTATGTGCCAAGTTTGGTGACGACATATTGAACGGTTTTAGAGTTCTGCTCCGGAAAAGAGCACTACCACCAATTTCAGTCTAAGTCAAACTTGTTGCCATGGAAACGCCAAAAATATTTAATTCAGAATTCCAAAACTACCAAAAGGCACCAGTACACCACCAGATCTATCTATGTGCCAAGTTTGGTGAAGACACATTGAACGGTTTTAGAGTTCTGCTCCATAAAAGAGCACTACCACTAATTTCATTCTAAGTCGAACTTGTTGCCATGGAAACGCCAAAAATATTTAATTCAGAATTCCAAAACTACCAAAAGGCACCAGTATACCACCAGACCAATCTATGTGTCAAGTTTGGTGAAGAAATAGTGAACGGTTTTAGAGTTCTGCTCCGGAAAAGTGTACTACCACCAATTTCAGGCTAAGTCAAAACTTGTTGCCATGGAAACGCCAAAAATATTTTATTCAGAATTCCAAAACTACCAAAAGGCACCAGTACACCACCAGATCTATCTATGTGCCAAGTTTGGTGAAGAAATAGTGAACGGTTTTAGAGTTCTGCTCCGGAAAAGAGCACTACCACTCATTTCATTCTAAGTCGAACTTGTTGCCATGGAAACACCAAAAATATTTTATTCAGAATTCCAAAACTACCAAAAGGCACCAGTACAGCACAAGACCAATCTATGTGCCAAGTTTGGTAAAGAAATAGTGAACGGTTTTATAGTTCTGCTCCGGAAAAGAGCACTACCACCAATTTCAGGCTAAGTCAAACTTGTTGCCACAGAAACGCCAAAAATATTTTATTCAGAATTCCAAAACTACCAAAAGGCACCAGTACACCACCAGATCTATCTATGTGCCAAGTTTGGTGAATAAATATTGAATGGTTTTAGAGTTCTGCTCCGGAAAAGACAAATGTGCACAGACGGACGGACGGACGGACAGACGCACGCACGCACGCGACGCATACGACGACGACGCGATACGCGACGGACGGAGTCCATTTTAATACCCCCCGCAAAACGCGTTGCGGGGGATAATAAAGTGCAATGCTATGAATGTGCTTTGTGCTAGTCACAGACTAGCGTTATAGTACTTTCATTAAAATAATTCGTAAACACAAGAAATGTATCGGCAAAACCGCTATTTTCGTCGAAGATTATAAAGGATGAAAGTAAATTCTTCTTTACAGTATGTCATTGTCATAGATGTTTTGTAAATTTAAACCTCACACAATGATATAAGAGAGAGAATTTGTTAACGTGTGTCTCATCTGTTACATACAAAGAATACATGTGTATGCATATTGTGATAAAATATAAATGTACAAGCCGACAAAAGGTCTACAAGAGAAACTTGCAATAAAATTACATAAAGCTTGCAATACACGACATGTATTCACACCTGATTTCTTTCAACATATATCTTTATGACACAATTAAACAATCAGGACTTGTTTGTACTACTAGACAGTTTCCTGTGATCCCCGAAACCTGCCAGGGAAATCAGGTGTGACTAGCACTAATTAGTCTCGGCACAGAGAGTGGGCAATCAGCGAGGGCTTCCAGGTGTCGAGTTGTGATGGGGCTCTCAGGCTTAATGTGTTAAACCTCTTGAATCATTGGTGGCAACAATTTGTAAAAGTTTCAGATGATGTTCCAGGAAATTCATCTTCGAGAAATTAAGATGCAGGTTTCAAAAGTAAAACAGAGTCAAACTAAATATGTTATCCAGTGTAGTCTATTTTGGATTCCAACATGTTGTACAAACTGGGTTGTCATCATTGGTGGGAACTGACTACAGGCAAGACCTACTGGCCATGACCTCAGCTGACTTTCAGTTTTGTGAGGAAACACAACTAAATGTGAACAGGAATGCTTCATACTTTACATGGGCTGGAAATAGAGTTGTTAAGTGCTCAGAGATTGATAAGGAGACCTGGGGACAGACAAATGACTAATACCCATGTCATCAGCTCATGTCTTGAAACAGTGTCATTGAGTTTTGTCTATGCTATTCCCATCATGTTAAGCTTACATAGCAGAGGGCTACAGACACAAAAGGACACAAACACTTTGCTAAAAACTGACAAGAAGAGAAAGGACTTACAGTTTTGATCATCATTTGTTGTTGGTCAGCCAGGTACTCACTCAACTGTGCACGTGTGGCATTGTCCCAGATAAGATAGGGATTCTCAGTGTTACTGTTGAGAATCTTCAGTATCTACAAAAAATAAAACTTTTGTTAATGTTTAGACAAAGTCTCCGGCTAACGCTAATTAAAAACAACATAATTTGTTCTGACAGAAGTAAATGCATGAATAGGTTACTATAAAAAAACAATAAAACTTGCGTTATTATTTCCTATTTACCAAAAACAAACAACTAGCAAGCATTATTTTGGTTTGCTGAAATTCATGACTGATACTTATATGGTCTTAAGTGAAACCCTAAGTAATTTGTATCAATCATACAGATGCTTCCAGTGATATCATTATGAGATAGACATTACATACCTCTGCTGGCTGTTCATTGGACAATTTTCTGGCCATGTAGGGTGTCAACATAGCACCAAGTGACTTCTTGACGGTTGGGTTGTCAGGACTTGACAATGGACTTTCATTGTTGTAGTAGCCACCTAACCTTGCACAAGCTCGGATACTCAGTCGAGCCAATTCATTTGCTATTTCCTGAAACAAATTTTGTTAACAGTATAATTATTAATGGCAAGACGTATGTGAAAATTTCACTTCCATTCGTACATGACTGGAAACAAACATGTTTTCAGATGGCCCATGCCAACATTTGTCAGGGACAGCTATCGACATGAATGTAAAACTCAGTTGCTTTCACTTCTTCCTTGGTTTCACAGGAACAAGTTAGGCATTTTCTATATTGAACAATAATACTGGTACCGTAGTATCTCCAGGCCAAATGGAAAGAACAAAATATTTGATTGTATAATTAAGAAGGGACTGACTTCTGAAAATGATATCCAAAAGTAGAGATGTGAAAAACTTGTACATCATCAACAAAGATAACAATTCTTTTAGAATACTACCTCATTGCCTTTCACCTGAAACTTGTTTTTGAGTCCACAGGTTTACAAATCTCAAGTACAATGGGCAACAATCCTCAGTTATTCCCCCTTCCCACTTCACCAATAGATGATGCTAATCATTACAGTCCTAAGAACCAGAACTTCATCTGTGGGGCCTTGACTGATCGGATGTGTTGCCTGTATCTGGAGCTGTGGAGAGGAGGCAGAGTTTAAGGTCTGACGAAATTTCCTGTCTTCTTCTGACTTGAGCCTTCCTCACATTTCCTTCTGAACTATTTCCACTGACGGTAACTATTATCCATATGATGACTTCACTGACTTGCGTCTGACAGGCTTCCTATCACCTGTGTGGTCCACAGCCTCACAGTTATCCATATGATGACTTCACAGACTTGCGTCTGACAGGCTTCTTATGACCTGTGTGGTCCACACCCTCACAGTTATCAATATGATGACTTCACAGACTTGCGTCTGACAGGCTTCCTATGACCTATGTGGTCCACACCCTCACAGTTATCCACATGATGACTTCACTGACTTGCGTCTGACAGGCTTCCTATCACTGACTTGCGTCTGACAGGCTTCCTATCACCTGTGTGGTCCGCAGCCTCACAGTTACCCATATGATGACTTCACTGACTTGCGTCTGACAGGCTTCCTATCACCTGTGTGGTCCATGATCTCACAGTTATCCATATGATGACTTCACTGACTTGCGTCTGACAGGCTTCCTATCACCTGTGTGGTCCACACCCTCACAGTTATCCATATGATGACTTCACTGACTTGCGTATGACAGTCTTCCTATCACCTGTGTGGTCCACACCCTCACAGTTATCCATATGATGACTTCACTGACTTGCGTCTCACAGGCTTCCTATGACCTGTGTGGTCCACGCCCTCACAGTTATCCATATGATGACTTCACCGACTTGCGTCTGACAGGCTTCCTATGACCTGTGTGGTCCACACCCTCACAGTTATCCATATGATGACTTCACTGACTTGCGTCTGACAGGCTTCCTAGCACCTGTGTGGTCCACACCCTCACAGTTATCCATATGATAACTGCACTGACTTGCATCTGACAGGCTTCCTATCACCTGTGTGGTCCACACCCTCACAGTTATCCATATGATAACTGCACTGATTGGAATCTGAGAGGCTCCTTTGGCCTGTGCGGTACCTGTGTGCAGTCTGTAGGAAACATCCTGTATGGTTGCTTGGTCCATGGAGTCCGTGCAGTCCATGAGTCCAGGTCTGTAACAGCACGTCTTGGATACCTCCTCAGATAAGGTTATGGTGTCTGAAGGCATGCCTGCCCCTCACTTTGGATCTGTACATGGCCTCCTGGCTGCAGCTGTAGAGTCATGCTCATCTTGCAATAAGGCTGAGATATGGTCAAAAAGTCCTTGAATTAGGTCACCAATGGGCCTGAGTGCTGCTCCATGATATATCTCATGGCAGGTGCAATGTCCAGTGTAGCTTGTTGATGTAGATCCAAATCAAAACGGGTAATGAATGAACATACCATCTGGACACATTCCCAACAGTCATAATGTGGCTCATGAGGGAACATGAGTTTACTGCAATCAGGGCATTTATTATTGTCTGATGTTGAGGCTGAAATACACTTAGATACCTCAGATTTATCCATGATGAGAATATTTTGAAAGGTATTTGCAAACCCTAAGAATTACAAAACAATTCTCAGAAACAAGGAAGCATGTGCTCAAGTATCCCACAAAGGAAATTGTGAGGTTTCCCCTGTATTTACTTTATAAACCAGACCTCAGAAACAAGTTTCAGGAAAGAACGCAATCAAGTGCTAGAGTTACTTTTTAGTAAGAATTGTTATACATTTGGCTGCTAATGTTTTCTCACAACTAACTGTAACAGTTATCTGCATTTCAGAATTTCTTATGTCATTCGTAATCATAAAGTAACCTAGAATAATTGATTGTATTATTGTATGTATTTTTACAGTAGATTGATAGGGAATGAAGCAATTAATGATTTTTGTGAACTTACTATTATATAGATCATGTGACATTCCACTATCCACTATTCACACTATCCACCAATGGGAGTCTCAGCCTTGAGACAAGTAGACTTGGTATTTAAACATAAAACCAATGCTGCTTTGTGGCCTTGTTCAGAGAACTAAATTTTAGCAGAGGTGAAATTACAATTACAGTTACACATAATACCTACATATTGTAAAGCTATTAACTATATTATCATGGGACCCTCTATTATCGCGGTAGTTAATGTTGTCGCCATCAAGATTATGAACGGCTACTGACATTTAGCATTTTAAATATATTTTCAGTTGACTTATGTTTAATCTTCATTTCTGTCACAAATAATTTGACACATAGTCGCAACTCGTTTAATACCATTGTGACTGTGACATGACACTGTGAAACGTTTACTAAGACAAGTAACGAATCTAAATAGTTTGATCATTAAAAAATATGTAGGAATTTCATTAACATTAGTAATATCATCATGTTTTTAACACAAACATCTGAAACTTCTATTCATTTGGATACAAGGTAACAATAATGTTACAAAAATGTAATTTTCTGAATAAAATTGATATTTTATACTTATCCTGACTCATGCTCTTTAGCTTGTCTTCTTCTTCTTACGAACATAGTGGAACACTTGTATCTCCCAATTGAAGCTCCCTTCAATGTAAAATCACTAATTAGTACTCACCACGAGTTGCCTCCCTCTTCCTTAGCGCGGGAAAGGAGGTGCCACCCTCTGGCCTCATGCTTCATTCTCTCCTGATATAGCGAGCCCAACACTTGAATTTACAGGGAAATCCAAAGTGTTATGTGGGGAGGATGGGAGGGCTTACCTCATGAGTCAGGATAAGTATAAAATATCAATTTTATTCAGAAAATTACATATTTTTCCTTATCCTGATTCATGCTCTTTTGCTTGTAGAATCCTACGGAAACGGAGGTGGGAAAATCAGAATACTTTGGATTTAAATAATTAGTGATTTATATATATATATGTAATAACCCCCTACGGGAACTTCATAATGGCACTGAATTAGGATAATTCCTGCTACTATAAACCATAAGTTTACCAGCTGCCATAGATGGGGTACTACAATAATATACTATGATAATAGCAGTAATGATATAAAAGCGACTCCAAAATGGAGAAGCTACCCAACTGTACATAAACATCAGTACTGGGCTTAAGACTAAGTAGACTTAAGATATGTATATAATTAGCCCTAAAACTCCGTAGAGTTATAAGCTAGATGATACTGTTATGAAATAAGCAGTAAAAATCTCGTAAGATTGACTTATCTTCTCCGAGGGACTGTCAACTGCTGTGCGAGGACCATGGGACCGAAATGGTGAATACCTGAGACGTCCTCGGTGGTGATATCTCTCAGATAGTGATTAGCAAACACCATGTCGGATTTCCAAAAGCAGCCCTCCATAATGGTATTTAATGAGCAGTTACCGTGTAGAGCGAGAGTGGAAGCCAGTGCTCTGATCTCATGTGGATTAGATGCTCTTGGAGGGTCGAGTCCTGCAGCATTGTAGGCGCGAAGTATTACAGTTCTTATCCATATTGATATGGTGGTACGAGAGACTTCGGTCTGAGTCGCTGTCGATAGAGGGATGAATAATCGTTTGAGATGTTGTCGCCTCGTTTTCGATTGTCGTAAATAGATTTTGAGAGCTCTGACTGGGCATAAAGATAGGGCCAGCGTATCTTGAGATCCAAGAATTGAGGAGAGTGCGGGAACATGGAATAATCTGTCTGGTTGACCTGGCAATTGATTCTTGGCGATGAAATCCCATCGTAGTCCCATGTGCACAATGTTTTGATTGTCGTCAAACCGTATTCTCTCATAATCTAGTGCGTGAATTTCTGACATCCTGGTTGCCGTTGCTAGGGATAACAGGAACAATGTTTTCTGTGAGAGAAATTCAAAAGTTGTTGATTCCAGTGGTTCATAAGCCTCACTTGTAAGGTGTTGGAGCACTATATTTAGATCCCATGCTGGAGCGTGGAACTTCTGTTTCTGATCCTCCAATCGGAATGCACGTAGTAAGGCCAGTAACTCTGGTATTTTGGTTAACTTGACACCCGTTCTCATAGTTATCACAGAACTAAGAGCGGCAAGATATGTTGACAATGTCGAGCCTATTAAATGTTTATTTTGGCGTAAGTAACACAGATAGTCAGCCACTTGTGGATGTGTAGCATTTCTCGCTGTAAATCCCTTTTTTCCTGCGTAAGTTTCGAAGCTGTGCCACTTGTCGTCGTACAAGTTAGGTGTAGAATAGCGTAAAGCAAGTGTGACTGCTTTCGCCGCTCTGGCTGAATAACCTCTCTTGTTTTAGACATACTTTAATACAGTCCATACGTGAAGTTGGAATGCTTCTGGCTTTCCGTGCGCTTGTTTGGTGTGAGGATGTATTAGTAGATTCGAGCGCTTTGGTAGCTCTAGTGTTGGTTGTCCGATTTCTTGAATTAGAATGGGAAACCATGTTCTCGCTGGCCAGTAGGGCGCGACCAAAATCAGTTGGAGGCTCTGTGTTTTTCTGATTTTCTGTAACACTTGTGGGATTAACGTTGGCGGCGGAAACGTTGAGGCCCTTCCAGGATATGCTTAGAGCGTCCGTTGCCCACGCTTGTGGATCCGGGACTGGTGATACGAATGTTGTTGGCTGATTGTTGAAGCGAGTGGCGAATAGATCTATTAGCGGAGCTCCTATTTTCTTGATAATCTGTGCAAAGATTTCTGTGTGGAGCATCCATTCTGTCGGTGACGGTAGATGTGGCCGAGAGAGTGCGTCTGCTAGTACATTCTTGGCTCCGGGAATGTGACATGCTCTGACATGTAAGTTGACATCGTCGATTAGATCGAACAGTTGAAAGCAAAAAGTCAATAGGTTCAGTGATCTCGTTGAGCCTTGTTTGTTCACATAAAACGCCACTGTTGAGTTGTCGGTGTGAATCATCAGATGCGCCTTCTGTAGAATGGTGCTCCAATGTAGTATGGCATTGATTACAGCTTTCATCTCTAGCATGTTTATGTGGAGCTTGCTTTCTTGCTGATTCCATAACCCTGATGCCGTCCGGTTGGCGAGATGAGCTCCCCAACCTTGGAGCGACGTGTCTATAAAGAGATGGGTTTTGAATTCCGGCTCTGTTAAATAAATGCCTTCGCAGACATTCGACCTCCTGGTCCACCATAGTAGATGAGGTCTGATGTGTTTCGGTAGACTGAATGGTTGTAGGTCGTTGAGATGAGCATTGATGAAGACCTGTAACGGACGTAACTGTAGTCTGCCTCTGACTGTCATGTCTTGGGCTGACGTGAGGAGACCCAACAGACTCTGCCATAGTCGTAGTGGTAGCGGAGAGAGTAAGGCTTGTGGGAGCCTCTGTGAAGTCTGCCTGATGACGCTGGCTAGCGTGTCCATCGACTTTATCATAAGGACTTCTCTAGAATCCTTGGTGACTTCCTTAGAGACTTTGTCTATTCCTCCATCGAAGATGGATGGCGTAGACCACGGGGCTGTATAGAGTGGAGCTGTAAACTGCTCACCCCAGCTGCAGGAAGCGAGGAGGCCTTGACGACGAGCCAGGGTTAGTGCTGCAGAGACTGATGTGAGATGATCCGTTAGAAACTGCTGGTCCTTCTTTTGCATAAGTAGGGCCGAGTAGACCATTCTGTCATCCTCAGATGTCGAATCTCGAAATCTGGATATAAGAGTCTCATTGATCGTTCTAGATCTATTAAGGCCGAAAAACATTCGCCTTGTCATGGTTTCTATCTGAACCAGCTTGCGATCGTCAATCTTATAGTTCTTATTCTTGACATCGTTGATCACTTTGTAGTTGTCATCGATCTCTTGTGCCTTGAAAAAGGGGTCCATATTATGAGTTGCAAACTTCTTAGCGTTGAACTGTGGTAAGTGTGGCGCTTGGACTTTAGTGGCTTTATGGAAGGCTGTGTCCAGATTCTGTGGGACCATAGCAATCGGGTCGATCGGGGGTAGGGTGATGTTGTCTGCATCGTCCTCCCTCATCACGTAAGTGTGTGCCGGATTACCGTTCTTAGACGGTGAGGCTAGGTCTAGGTTATTCACCATCCAATAGCGTATCTCAGCGTCTGAGAATATGATGCCTCCATCATCTTCTATAACGGGATCGCTTATAAGAGGTTGATGCTCTTCCGATGGTGACCTGTATGGATCTATCTCTGTGCAGGACGAGGACACCGGTGACCTGACTGGGGACCACCGTGAAGACTTATGCGATGCGGCGAACGGTGTGGTGACCTGCAAGGTGATCGGCGAGGTGGACGACGAGGTGATCGGCGTGGAGAACGGCGAGGAGATCGTCTTGGTGAACGAGCTGACGAGCTGTGTCTAAATGGTGACCTTCGCGGCGATCTATGTTGCGAACGTTGATAGCTTTCGCGAAGCTCTTGGAGAATCCCTCGATGGCCTTCTAGACGAAGATAAATTGGAGCCTGTAACTGGTGCCCTTCGTGGAGACCTTCGCGAAGCGTCATCTGAGTCCGGTCCTGGGGAGCGACGACTTGACCTTCGCGAAGGCTGAGGGTCCGAGTCCGAGTCCAGGGATGAGATGATCTTTTCTTTCGAGCTTCCTCGTGCGTGTTGATCATCAAGGTCCGAGGTAGATGACGATCTAGACGTCCTTCGCAAAGGCCTTCGCGAAGGCTGTACATCTGGGTCCTTCGCCGAGGTGGTCTGTGACTTCCTTCGCGGAAGTGGCATCGTAGTGGCCTCTACGTTGACGGGGGGTCCCTGTGGGGTGTCGTCTACGTTGGAGCCTTCGCGAAGGCTCAGGCTCTGGGCTGGTTGTCTCTCCAGTCTGTATCGGTCCTCCATCATCTTCATGATCTGCCGCATCAGGTCGTCTGGGATGGTCTGTGAAGATGTAGTCGGTGCCCTCTCTGCGTTGGTAACGACGGGCCCTCAGGAAGATCGTCCGACATCAGCGTTGGTACATCAGGCTGCATGGCGATCTGCGCTGATGTCACTGTTGCCGACACTGGTCGTTTCTTGTGGCGTAGATCGGGTATGATGATCGGCTGATCATCATACAGGCCCAGTTCTCGGCGGGAACAATCTCGGCTGAGAAGGTTCTAGACTTTGTTGATTTCCCCTTGGAGGTAGATGCTGCCCTGGGGGTACGGAGTCTGCGTTGAGATGATGTCGAAAACCTCTTAGACTTTGGCTGCGACGACGGGATGTCTGGGGATGCAGGACACTTCATGGAGACGGCGGACTGAGTCCCACGCCTCTCCTCCCAGGGTAACTCTAGCGGAACACCAGACAGGAGGGGGTCGTCCGACAGCAGCTGACTGGCTAGGGGTTCCGATGAATCGGCCATGGCTAAACCTTGTTTGCGTGATCTATCTGCTGCACGTCTCAAGACGCAAAGATAATATTTATTAAATGCAGAATTAGACAGATTAATACAATAACTGCAACGTGAAGGCGCTCTCACATCCTGCTCACTGGGCGAAGAAGGAGAGAGTGAAGCATGAGGCCAGAGGGTGGCGCCTCCTTTCCCGCGCTAAGGAAGAGGGATGCAACTCGTGGTGAGTACTAATTAGTGAGTTAACATTGAAGGGAGCTTCAATTAGGGAGATACAAGTGTTCCACTATGTTCGTAAGAAGAAGAAGACAAGCAAAAGAGCATGAGTCAGGATAAGGAAAAATTATTGTTTTTCCGCCTTAATACGTACCTTACAAGTTCCTGCCGTGTGTAGAGTGAAGTTGCATAATACGTCACTTCCAGTTATATTTTTAGCACGGAAAATATGCAAATGACCTT
Source organism: Haliotis rubra (assembly GCF_003918875.1). NCBI lineage: Eukaryota > Metazoa > Mollusca > Gastropoda > Lepetellida > Haliotidae > Haliotis > Haliotis rubra. The sequence continues at coordinate 1,216,774 of NW_025766961.1, read as the reverse complement.
ATAGTTGTCGCAGGATTACTCTTGACGAAGTAAGTTTTGATTCATACTAGATGTAATGTCAGTAGGGGTCATACTAGTTTCAAAATGTTCTAGAACTTACTGAAAAGATGAATGCTTTAAATATTTCTACGATGAGACATGACATTCCGATGAAATAAATGACTTTTTCAAGAGCGATGAATATATTTTACATAATTTGCATATGTAAACAGCCGATGCGGGGCGTGGTGTTTCTGCTTTCCCGATGTTTTCACATGCTGCGATAATAGGGAGCCCACGATAATAGAGAGTCCCATGATGGAAATATTTCTTCATAACTTCCCTGAAAAAGTGTGTGGAAAATCTAAAGCGAACCTGTTGATTGCTCTCCCCACTCTTCTGCACACCACCCTCTTCTAGAGTGTAGTCATAATTGAAGAGGTACAGAAGAAGATGCCAGAGTATGCCAGCTTGATGGAGGTTGGTTTGAAGCCAGAAGTCCACACAGAATGCACTCACACTCTCACATACAACACAGCATAGCTTTGTCAGGTTCTGCAATAACAGAACACATGAATCAAACAGAACATGTCAAAAACGTATTAGCAATGTGACATACCTCATATATAATGACAACAGTCTTAACCCTGCACTTGGAAACAAACATCAATTGTCAGCTGACGTGATGGCTGATATGTACAATAACAAACACTCAAATGGATGACAACCTTGGAGCTAGTAGGACAAGTAGGATGATACTTGTATGCTGCTTCACTGACTCTCACCCTGTTGCATGTAATATACGACCAATGTGGTGGGGGTACATGTCATATTGTGGTATGCCTAACATGAGTGTGGTCTTCTTCCCTTACAATATTCCCATGTCAGCTGGAAAAGTTACAAATAATAATTTCACACTATTCAGAGGCAACCTCAATAATATTTTTATGTGAGAATTAATAATGTACTAAGAATGCAGTTTTACCTTGTAATACAATATTCTGCAGAGATCTTTGATGATGGAAGACACTTCTTGAATCTTTTCCCTGCAACCTTCAAACTGAGAGGCCACTGCATAGCTCTTGGCAACATATATGCAGACCTGAAACCACAAGACATTTACATCAATCCACGCTACAATGGAATCTGTCGTCTGTAGTCCTGGTATGACTGTTTTGGAAACATATTTCCTCTGAATCATTATTCTCTGTTTATATATCATATTAGGATAAACAGAGGGAAGAGTTTGGAGAAATGGCAACAAGACTGAATGTTATAGGCTGTACATATGATATGTACTACTAAAAGCCTGCTATAAATCGCCACAAAGTCATACATTTAATTATGTGCACCTGCTGAAAAAGCCAACGACTATGTCAATTGGAAGCATGATGAAGTAACAAAAGCCCTTTGTCATGTGAAGCACAATACCAACAAAAAATCATGTGACCAATAATCAAACATCAAAATTTGAGTATCTGATCAAACTGAAAAGTCAAATATTCCTGAATACACAATTCTGTGTAAAACAATAACAAGTCTCAGTAGTGCTGAGTCATCCATGTGATGGATGGTTGCCAAGTGCCAGGAGCTTGCACTATTATTATCAAGGGAAGATTGTTCCACTCCTTTGCAAAAATGTTGTTGAGCTGATTTAGTATTCCTACAAGGACAGGGTGCCCCAGGGTATCAAAGTCTTTATTTGTTTGTATGTTTTTATGATACATTCTATCATCAAACTTGATCCTTAGCAAACTTGTGAGTAGTATACTTGACTTTTAGTAACATGCGCTACAAGATACAGTCATAAATATGAAGTCATACACTCTTCCGGTGGTGTTTGGTCTTGTGCATAGAGCGCAGGTCACAAGTCGGGTAAAGATAAGCAACGTCCTTGGCACAGAGCGTCCTTGGATGGGTGACCGTGTTTGGCAGCTTGACTCCTGAGAGTATGTTTTTAGGACATTTGTCATGCCCCACAACGAAGCACTTATGTGGTCACACCTTAGGCAAGTGAGTTTGTTCAAAATTGCCTCTGTTCACCCAGCAGAAAAATGGATACCCGGTGGTATAAGTCATATGACTATTAACTGTGTAGCACCTCACAGGCAGCTTGGGTTATCTGGGGTAATAATGTCCATAGTGCTCAGGGCCCTCGCCCCCTCTACCCGCAGCCCAGACAGCGAATGGGACTTCTCCCAGGAAACACTGCCTAGTTGAACCCACCAAGAACTTTCCGGAAAATATGAAGGTTCCCCAACACTGCAGCCTTCTGCATTACCCAGAGGGTCAGAAGGGCTGTGCTCTCGGTGGAGAGCCCGGGCACTCTCCTGATCTGCCCCAAGAGATCAGGAGGTACCAAACCAAGGGCGCCGAGAACAATGGGGAGCCTGACGACATTGTACTTGGGATGCAAGCGAGACATTTCAATGGCGAGATCCGCATATTTATCATGCTTTTCCTGAATCTTGCCAATCACATTGCTGTCAAAAGGGATAGAAAATTCAATGATATAAATAAATTCATTGGCTTTATCAAAAAGGACAAGATCAGGTTTGTTGGCTGGAATTCTTCTCAGGCTGTATATGGGCCTATTCCAGAGAAGTTTAAAGCTGTCATTTTCCATGACGCCCTGGACATGTTTAGGGTCGTACCATGGATGGACATTGGAGTCAAAGCCACTGGCATGGCAGACACGGTAGTAAAAGCAATGAGCCATGCCATCATGTGTTTTAAGATATGGTGTTTGTGCCAAAGAAAGGCATCCACTGACAAGGTGTTGGACAGTCTCATTACACAATCGACATTTCGTGTCAATATTTTCTTTAAGAATCACATTTAGGCGATTGCAAGTGGGAAGTGACTGGTCCTGGGCAGCAAAAAGAAAGCCCTCAGTTTCACTTCATCCAGGGAAGGAGTCCGTTGGATTGCTATTCTGTTCCACACACTGCATGTACACACGATGCAATGGCTTCTCAGAAAAGCTTCTCCACAAATGACTGACTCTAGGAAGACTTAGTGAAGGACTTCACCTGGTTTACTCCTATCGCTTCACCGTCCAGCAGTACATTGCCATCAGGGCTGTGCAATATTACTGGTAAACCGGTATATACTGGTACAGTATCTAGCGATACGATTATCGCGATATGGTTCGAGTTCTGCACTATATTGGGTCATCCAGAGTTAGCTCTCTTTGAATTATCTGCCCTTATTTCCATAACAACAAAATGTGCTCTAACAGTGCCAAATATACTTTTATTTCTGTTGGTTTCATGTAACATTTTACAAGTGGAAGTGTCTTTAAGTGGCACCAAAAGTGCCAAATATTCTACCAAATGATTTAAGTTTTGTGGGTTTGAATGGTTTCATATGTGATGTTTTTGAGGAATTAATTTGCTTCTAATGGACCAATCTTTTAATAAAAGCAGGATTATGGTTTGTCACGATGTCAACTTCTTGTTGTGAATAACATGACGTTTCGGAGTGTATGCTTGCTCCTTCATCATATATTTTGTAGGACTGTATAATGACATTCTAGTCAAGGATCTTAGTTATTGGAGGTCACATGAGATTTTAAGCTCAAGCAGTTCACCTAAATCATGTTTTTGTTTCAGTTTGCAATAGTTTAAATTGGCGTTAAATCTGAATAAATCACTGACATACAGAAACAATTATAATTACATACTGCATTGAAGTGCATTCTGTTGAAGCAAACAACACTAACCATAAAAATCATGTTATACTATTACCTTTATCATTATGTTTGCAAAACATTGTTGTAATACAGTACTTCAATTAACATTCTACATTAAGGCTCTATATCATTTTATTTACCTATATATAAACCATTGGCATACAGCCGTACACAATGGGGACGGGGAACCTGAAAGTATGGTGTAACAGCAACTAAGAAGATGATGTCACACACAGAGAGCTATTATGAATTTTTTTATGTACGCTCTTGGACAGAAACCTTCCAGTCAATATATCACAATATGTATTGCAATATCTCTTAAATTATTGCAATATATCGCAATATGAGAATCAGGGCAGTATCCAGCCCTAACTGCCATCAATAAAATCAATCTCAAATTTCAGATTCCAACCAATGACCTTGGCATGCTTAAAATCTCTGTGGAATTCCTTGCTTTCAGCATGAGTCTCGACATGTATCACCAGAGGATCATCCGATAAATAAATATATGCAAAAGTACACAAACCCCGACCACCAGAATTGATTGGCATATATAAATGATTGAAAAAGGAACGAGGGTGGTGGGCTCTGTCATCAGATGTGATTCTTCTGGTCAGGCTGTAAAGACTCTGGGTGTCTTGTTTCGTCCAATCAACTACTCCAAAGGAATAGGAAAGGACTGGCACAGCAAAAGTATTGGTGGCTTTGACCTTGTTTCAAGCATTTAGCTCTGAGCTCAAGATTTTCTTTAAGCAAGTTTTATACTCAGCACAAAGTTGGTCTTGAAAATGGGCATTCTGGAGCTTGTCTCGAACTTGCATTCCAAGATAGGTGTAGGCCTGATCTTCCACAAGATGCTCAATAATTCCTCCCCCTTGTAACTTGACCGATCCATCATTAATTATCTTGCCACGTTTCAAATGAAGAGTATTATATTTGTCAAGCCCCAAATTTCATGCCAATATCTATAGAAAGGGGTCGACAAGGAGATCCTGTTCTTTCAAATTGGTATCTCCTTTGGCAAGGAGCTCGATGTCATCCATGTGAAGGATATGAGTAAGCAGTGTTGGGGATATGTGCTGAGGAGGTCTGGGATGGTAACCCTCCCCTTTATTGAGCAGGAAGCTCAAAGGAGCTAAAGACAAACAGAAAAGCAAAGGACTAAAGGAATCCCCCTGGAATATTCTCTTTCTGATTGGCATAGATTCTAAAGTCTGCACTTGCCCTTGTGGGTACATCTCAAGTTGAGTCGACCAGCAACTCATCAAAGACATAGTACATCAAGTAGTCACTCAGGGAGGTCATACAATGAAGAGACTTCAGAATCCATTCATGAGGGACAGAGTCGTATGCTGTTTTGTAGTCATTCCAGTACATGGAGAGGATGCGGTGATATGTTTTAGCCTCTTCCAAAATCATTTTCTGTACAAGAAGTTGATCCTTGCACCCCAACATCCCTTCCTTGCTCCCTTCTGTTCTGTATAAATTATGTCATTAGAAGAACAGGAAGATGACACAAGGTTTGTCAAACACCCTGTGAAGATTTGATATTGAGTATTCAAACAGGTGATAGGCTGGAAGTTTTTGTGATCAGTCAAGTCTCCTTTTTTGGGGAAGGAGGACTGTGCGCCCTTTGCAGAACCATGGAGGAACATCACCAGTGCCAACAAGAGAATTGAAACAGTGAAGTAATGGTGTTTGGACACAGGGGAAGAGATTCCAAAACCGGTTTTGAATGCCATAAGGCCCCTAAGCTGTATTTGATTTGGACTTTTTGATGACACTTTTCAGGCAATCTAGTGAGATGTAACAGACAAATGACCCAGTTATATTTTCATGCATTGTGTATTGTAATCATGGAACAATGGTGCCTCTAGGTTACGGTCTTATTATTATTGTGAATGAAACTGTTAATTAATCTCTTCTTGAGTAATTAGAGAATGACCCACGAGGTACGAGTGATTATGGGAAATATGTCCCGAGTGAAATTAATGTTCATTGTCCTGAGCTTTAGCAAGAGACTTGAACAATAATTTCACGAGGGATAAATATGTAATTTTCTGAGTAAAATTGATATTTCATACTTATCCTGACTCATGCTTTTTTGCTTGTCTTCTTCTTCTTTGCGAACATAGTGGAACACTTGCCTTCAATGTAAAATCACTAATTAGTACTCACCACGAGTTATCCCTTTCCTCGCAAGCGCGGGAATGAGGGCGCCACCTCCCACCATGTGCCTCACTCTCTCCTTATGTAGCGAGCCCAACACTTGAATTTACAGGGAAATCCAAAGTGTTATGTGGGGAGGACGGGAGGGCTTACCTCATGAGTCAGGATACGTATAAAATATCAATTTTACTCAGAAAATTACATATTTTTCCTTATCCTGACTCATGCTTTTTTGCTTGTAGAATCCGACGGCTATGGAGGTTGGGATATATAATACTTTGGATTTGGATAATTAGTGATTTGAATTGTAATGACTGTAATAACCCTATGGGAACTTCATAAAGGCACTGAACTGATGAATTCCTGCTGCTAACTTATCAGCTGCCATATATGGGTTATTACAATATAACTATTACAATATACTTATAATGATAAAGTATATACAACATTGGTACAAAGCTTAAGACTAGTAGACTTAAGTTGTTAATGTGATAGCATAAACTCCTTGAGTTTATAGTAATTATACTTTTATGAAGTAACCAAAGTACTAAGCTTAAGATATGCATAAACTTAAGCTATATGAGTATAGTACTGTGCTTAAGATATAATTTAACTTAAGCTATATAATAGCAAAGACTCCGTAGAGTTTGTTAGCTAATATATATATAAAATGTGACCATATTACTGAGCTTAAGATATGATGAAACTTAAGCTAAATATAATAGCAAAACTTCTAGAGTTGTTACCTAATATATTGTATGATATAATAACCATGGTACTGAGCTTAAGATAACAGATTGAACTTAAGCAAAATATATATATAGCATGTAGCTATTTAGTACTGATATCAGATAAGTATAAATCTGTAAGATTGACTTATCTTCTCCGAGGAACTGTCAAGTGTTGAGCGAGGACCATGGGACCAAAATGGTGGATACCTGAGACGTCCTTGGTGGTAATATCTCTCAGATAGTGGTTGGCAAACACCATATCGGATCTCCAGAAACATCCCTCCATTATGGTATTCAAAGAGCAGTTGCCGTGTAGAGCAAGCGTCGATGCTAGCGCTCTAATTTCATGAGGATTAGATGCTCTTGGAGGGTCGAGTCCTGCAGCCTTGTAGGCACGTAGTATGACAGTTCTGATCCAAATTGAGATAGTAGTACGTGAGACTTCCGTCTGCGTAGCTGTAGAAAGAGGGATAAATAATCTCTTGAATTTTCCTTTCCTCTGTTTGGATCGGTGGAGATATATTTTCAGTGCTCTTACTGGGCATAGTGATAGATCCATCGTATTATGAGGTCCAAGAATGGATGAGAGAGCTGGGACGTGGAATAATCTGTCTGGTTGACCTGGCCATTGGTTCTAAGCTATAAAATCCCAGCGTAGTCCCAGATGTACGATATTATGAATCTCCGACATCCTGGCAGCCGTAGCTAGCGCTAACAGGAACAAAGTTTTCTGGGTCAGTGATTCAAACGATGTAGATTCTAACGGTTCATAAGCCTCACTTGTGAGGTGTTGGAGCACTATATTTAGATCCCAAGCTGGAGCGTGAAACTTCCGCTTGTGATCCTCCAATCGGAACGCTCGTAGCAAAGCGAGTAACTCTGGGTTTTTTGTTAACTTGACGCCCGTTCTCATAGTTATGACAGAGCTTAATGCTGCAAGATAAGTGGACAAAGTTGAGCCTTTTAGATTCTTAGTTTGTCGTAGATAACATAAGTAGTCCGCCACTTGAGGATGAGTAGCATATCTGGCTGTAAATCCTTTCTTTGCAGCATAATTGACAAAACTGTGCCATTTGTCATCGTATAAGTTGCGAGTTGAGTTATGCAGTGCAAGCGTGACTGGTTTTGCCGCTCTGGCTGAATATCCTCTCTTATTCAGACATGCCTTGATACAATCCATATGTGAAGTTGGAATACTTCTGGTTTTCCGCACTTGTCTGGTGCGCGGATGTATCAATAGATTCGAGCGCCAGGAAGTTGTAGAATTGGTTGTCCGATTTCTTGAATAAGGTTTGAAACCACGCTCGCTGGCCAGTAGGGCTGACCAAAATCAGATGGAGGCTCTGGCGTTTGACTGATTTTCCGTGAAGACTTGTGGGATTAACGCTGTTGGTGGGAAAGCGTGACGCGCTGAGTCCCTCCCACGATATGCTTAGTGCGTCCGTTGCCCATGCTAGTGGGTCTGGAACTGGCGATACGAAGGTTGTCAGTTGTTTGTTGAATCGAGTGGCGAATAGGTCTACTAGTGGAGATCCTATTTCCATGATTATTTGAGTGAATATCTCTGTGTGGAGCATCCATTCTGTCGGCGACGGTAGGTGTGGCCGAGAGAGTGCGTCTGCTAATACATTCTTTGCTCCTGGAATGTGGCAAGCTCTGACATGTATGTTTAGATTGTCGATTAGATCGAATAATCGGAAACATAGGGACAGTAGGTTCGGTGTCCTTGTTGAGCCTTGTTTGTTCACATAAAATGCCACTGTCGAATTGTCTGTGTGAATCATCAACTGAGCATTCTGTAGTAAGTTGCTCCAGTGACTTATGGCGTTTATGACTGCTTGCATCTCTAGCAGGTTTGTGTGATATTTGCTCTCTTGATTGCTCCATAGGCCTGACGCTGTCTTGTAGGCGAGGTGGGCTCCCCAACCTTGTAGTGACGCTGCCTCACGAGATGTGCTTTCGATTCCGGCTCTAATAAGGAGACGCTTACGCAAACATTCAATCTCTTGGTCCACCAGAGTAGATGAGGTTTGACGTGATCTGGTAGACTGAACGGTAGAAGGTCCTCTAGATGCGTGTTGATGAGGATTTGTAACGGACGTAATTGAAGCCTGCCTCTGACTGTCAAGTCTTGAGCTGATGTGAGTAGTCCCAATAGGATCTGCCACTGTCGTAGTGGTAGCGGAGAGAGTAAGGCTTGTGGGATTAACTGTTGGATCTTGATCCATCTGTCCTCCGGGACTACTATACGATTCTGGGCTGTTAGAATTCGTATACCTAGAAATTGCAGATCTTGCGTTGGTTCTAGGTCCGACTTGAGTAGATTTACTAACCATCCTAGTTGAGCTAGTAACTTGATTATAAAGTTCAGCTGTAGTCTGAGAGGCTGTGGATCTGGATCCACTTGTATGCCGTCGTCTAGGTAAAATGCGCTGCGAAGACCTTGACGATGTAGGTATGAAACAATAGGCTTGGTCACTCTTGTGAATACCCAAGGGGCCGATGAGATTCCGAAGGGAAGTACTTTCCATTGGTAATGTTTCCCGTCTAGGATAAATCTTAGATATTTCCTTGAGTTGGGATGAATCGGAATGTGTAGATATGCGTCTTGCAAATCTATGCTGGCCATGTAATCTTTGGGACGAATTAAGTGCCGAAGTTGCGGTAAGTGTATCATGCAAAACGCTGGTGGTTTGCTTAGATATTCTTTGTTGAAGATGCTCATGTTGTATATGAGACGAAACTTTTCCCTGGAATTTTTCTGGGCACTAGGAAAACTGGGGAGTAGAAACCTGGTACGATGTTTCACTGATCCAGAACTTCTAAGGCCTGTTTGCTTAGCAGAGTAGCTACTGTTTCTCTTAACATAGGTAGTTGTGCCGGTTGAAAGTCGAACCTTGGAGGAGTGACTGTTAACGGAGGTGTGGCCTTGAGTTGTATTAGATATCCGTGCTGTAGGATATTGGATACATAGGGATCTTGTAGTATTCCCCAGTTTTCCCAGTGCAGCTGAAGGCATCCACCCACTTGAGAAGGTTGTACTGGAACGGCTGGGGGGTGGAAGACTCCAGTTGTTCCGAACCTGAATTTCATCGTCTAAATCCGCGGGAACCTCTGGATGATCTGCCTCTTGCCGATCCTCCTCTGAAATTGCTGTATGGGCAACGAAAAGATTCCCTGGGACCTTTTGCTGTAGCCAATTTCTTGTCCCGTGCTTTCTGTAGCCCAGAGAATTTAGACTTGCCAGAGTATCTCAAGGATGATTGCTTAATGAGGTTCGCTAAGGTATCCATGGACTTGATCATAAGCACCTCTCTCGAGTCCTTAGACACCTCTTTGGAGACCTTGTCTATGTTACCACCAAATAGTAAGGGCGATGACCATGGAGCAGCGTAGAGTGATTCCGTAAATTGATTATCCCAATTGCAGGAGGCTAGTAGACCCTGGCCATGAGCCATGGTAGTAGTTTCAGTAAGCGCTGACAAGTGATCTGTAAGGAACTGATGGTCTCTTTTCTGCATGAGTAGAGCCGAGTAGATCTTCCTCCTCTGTAGAATCCTTGAACTTGGTGATGAGAGTTTCATTGACAGTTCTAGATCTATTCAATCCCAAAAACATTCTCCTAGAAATGGTATCCAACTGGGCTAATTTGCGATCATCTATTCTGTCATTCCTGGACTTGGCATCACTGATTAACTTAAAGTTGTCATCAATCTCTTGGGCCTTGAAAAAGGAGTCCATATTGTGACCTGCAAATTTCTTGGCGTTGAAAACCGGGAAATGTGTTGATTGGAATTTCGTAGATTTGGTAAAGGCTGTATCCAGATTAACTGGGACCGCTGCTATCGGGTCAATAGGAGGTAAGGTGATAGTGTCCGCATCATCTTCCTTCATCAAATAAGTATGAGCTGAGTTCTCGTTCTTAGACGGGGGAAGCAAGTTCTAATCCATTCACCATCCAGTATCTAATTTCTGCATCTGAGAATACGATACCTTCTTCCTCTTCTGACGTAGGATCACATATAATAGAGTGAGGTGGAGTCCTAGATCTGTAAGAAGATCGACGAGAAGATTGTGGTGAACGGACTGACGAGTGGCTAGTATATGGAGACCTTGGAGGAGACTTCCTCGGTGAACGCTGGTGGCTTCGTGAAGCTCTAGATGAGTCCCTTCTAGATCTTCTGGGTGAAGATGACTTGGAGCCACTTAACCTTCGTGAAGGCCTTCGGGAAGGTATCGAGTCAGAGTCCGAATCATTATATGGGAGCCTGCTTCGCGAACGACCTCTGTGTTCTATAGGGTGTGAGCTCGGTGAAGCACTCCTCCTCCGTGAAGCCCTTCGCAACTGGTGAGGCTCTGGATCCTTCGTGGAGGCGGCCTGGGACGTTCTTCGCGAAGGCTTCGCTACGGGCTGGGTTGCCCTTCGTGGAGGCGCGTTTGTGGGCTCTAGGGCCCTACGCGAAGTCAAGGGGGGGGCTCTAGGGCCCTGTATGACTTATTATGGGTTGGGCTCTGGGGCCCGCGGCTCTGAGGCCCCTGTAAACCGTATCGGTCTTCCATCAATCTCATGATTTGGTTAACCAGGTCGTCTGGGACGGTCTGCGCTGGCGTTGAGGGTGTCCTCTCTGTGATAGTGACGGGACCCTCAGTTATAATCTCAGGCGACAGCGTAGGCATCTCTGGTTGCGTGTTGATCTGCGCTGAAGTGACGGTAGCCGATACTGGTCGCTTCTTATGATGTGCATCTGGAATGATAATCGGAATGTCATCATCATATAAACACAATTCTGAAACAGGTAGAATATCAGAAGCAAAGTTTTTAGTAGCCTTTGTGGATTTCCCTTTTGACGAAGCTGTAGACCTGGGGGTTCGGAGCGTACGTTGAGACGACGTGGAAGCTCTTCTAGTCTTAGACTGTGATGATGGAACGTCCTGGGGCGCTTATCCCCCGAAGGTAACTCAGGCGGAACACCAGACGGTAGAGGGTCGTCCGCCAACAGTTGACATGGTATTTCTGACTCCGATCTATTAGCTATGACTGAAGATTGTTTGCGAGATCTATCTGCCGCCCGTCTCAAGACGGAATATAAATATTTATCAAAGGCAGAATTAGACAAATTAATACATAATTTGCAGCGTGAAACAATAGAGCATGGAGTTATGCAACTAGGGCATATTAAATGCGGATCGGCAGCAGAGTAACGTAATTTACAAATCGTGCAGATTTTCATCAACGCAAACTGCTGAGCAAACACGGCGAACCGTGAATAAAGCAGCAGAAACACGAATAATTATCAATGCATGTTGAATAAGGATACTTCTTACACCTCTATAGATGAATATAAGAGGTACCAAACTAAATATAATTAAAGGATATAGTGTGTAGGGAGACACAGGCGCTCTCACGTCCAGCTCACTGGGCGAAGAAGGAGAGAGTGAGGCACATGGTGGGAGGTGGCGCCCTCGTTCCCGCGCTTGCGAGGAAAGGGATAACTCGTGGTGAGTACTAATTAGTGATTTTACATTGAAGGGAACTTCAATTGGGAGATACAAGTGTTCCACTATGTTCGCAAAGAAGAAGAAGACAAGCAGAAAAGCATGAGTCAGGATAAGGAAAAATATGATAAATTTGATATACTGACCTGAACAGCTGTGTCATCAGCCTTGCTGGACTGTGAGAGGACATTCACACAACGTGCAAATGCTTCTTGTAGCACCTTCAAAACAGAGAAAATATATGTCAGATAGAAATAGAGGCACAAATCTTTGTTGCAGTGTTATAGGTTACAATCAAATATATTTCATGTTTTCATTTGAAACTTCATAACTAACATGAAACATGCATTATATGGAGGGTTTGTAGTCTCTAACTGGCCAGGGGGTAAATGGCACACAAATTGTTCAAAGTGCTCACCCGCTGTTCATGTGAAATTCTTCCAATTATCAAACTTACTTTGTTTATTTAAGCATTGATAATGGCCGCAAAAGGATTTTTCATTATTCTTGATGTAGTTGCCACAATGAAAATAATATTCAACCCTCAGGAATAAAATAAGGTTTGATAATTGTTTGGAATAACCTATGAAGTGTCAACTTCACTGTGTCAATGTTTTCTCAGGAAAGGTGGTTATCAGAGATTTTATGCATTAAGAAAATAAGAGCATGGTAAACATGAAAACATGAAGTGGAATGTTTCAGCATCATTAGTTAGGTGAGGTAAAAAACTATAAATACCTGAATTCCATTTTCCCTCCTGAGCTCCTCAGCATTTAGTGCTGAACAATTGACTGTGTGGTATGCCAGCTCACTAGCTGCTGCTAGGAGTGGTGCCGACTTGGAAAACAACTGATCATCTGATGTCTCCATCTTGATTGTCTTGATGAGCATTGGGTAGCCAGCATACTTGTAAGGTTCAAGATCTGTGAAAAAAACACAATTTGGAGGATTATACTGATAAAGTCAGGTTATCTATCATTAGGATGGAATATGTAATATAATTCCAGGTGAGCTTGCAGACCATACTCACACCCATACATATTTCAAAGAGTGAAAAAAGCACACAAACACTGCAGCCTTTGAACTTGTTAAATTATGACTGACTTCGCTATATATTTGCAGTAATCTTAACTTAAATTCACAAGTACTGTAAATATAGAAATTAGTGCGGAAAAAAAATGAGTGAGTGAGTGAGTTTAGCTTTATGCTGCACTCAGCAATATTCCAGCTATATGCTGATGGTCTGTAAATAATCGAGTCTTGACCAGACAATCCAGTGATCAACATTATGAGCAATGACGTGCCAACCATGTCAGCAAGTCTGACCACCCGATCCTGTTAGTCACCTAATACGACAAGCATGGGTTCCTGAAGATCAATTCTAATCTGGATCTTCATGGGTCAATTTTTTTTTACACATTTATGACTCAGAAATGACTGCCTCCCAACAAATGCCCTCAGGTAAATGAGAATGTGATTACAAACTTGGTCAATATGAAAGTCAAATTTGTACTACAAGAGGACTGGACTGATTCACAATCTCAATTGAAATCTACAATTTAAAAAATGCTGTCCATTGTGATGTATACAGAAAATGTAATTTTTCAAGTAAAATTGATATTTTTAAAACTTATCCTGAATCATGATCTTTTGCTTATCTCCCTTTTCTTTTCGAATGGTAGTGGAAACACTTGAATCCCTTGAAGTTCCCGAAGCGGACGTAAAAATACACTCACCCAGGAGTTACCTCCCTTTTCCCACGTAAACAGTCATGTGACCAGCCTTACTTGTCACTCTCTCCTGATTTTTCTGCCCAAGCTCTTGGATCTGCTCTGCAATCCGAAGTGTTTCCAGCGGGGAGGTCGGGAGGGCTTGACCTCATGAGTCAGGATAAGTATAAAAATATCAATTTTATTTGAAAAATTACATATTTTTTATTATCCTGACTAATGATCTTTTGCTTGTAGAATCCGACGGATTGGTGGTGGGTCAGGTCACTTCCTGGATTCATCAGCTGTACCTTTAGATACGTGTAGTATCCCCCCCAATGGGAACTGCGTAGCGGCATTTCCGAGATCCTATTCTTCCAACTTCCGTTATAACTCGGGGGGACCACTTCTTGTCTTACTTCCATCTCAGACAAGTTGAATCATCTTGATTCATGTGGCTTCAGATAAACTAATATCTTCTTATTACTAGATATCTTATAACAACCCATAGATTATGATAAGATCTTTATCATAAATGAGTTGCGACCCCTTCACGTACAGGTAAGATCTTTACCAGTACAGGATCTTTAATCACTCATGCTAGCCTGTCCTAGCCTGCGCATGGACTTTCAAACTAATACTTTTCTTTAGTAAAAGTTATCAACAAGTCAACGTGATAAAGGGTGAGATTTTCAAACTCAGCGCCTTTGTGGAGCCGTTAGTAGCTGTGCTACAACGAGAGGCCCAAATTGGTGAATGCCTGAGACGTCTTCAGTGGCTATGTCTCGGAGGTAATGGTTGGCAAACACCGTGTCCGACTTCCAAAAGCAGCCCTCCATAATTGCAGATATAGAGCAATTTCCATGCAGAGCTAGTGTTGACGCCAATGCTCTGACTTCGTGTGGGTTGGACGCTCTTGGAGGTTCTAGTCCTGCTGCTTTATAGGCTCTCAATATGACGGCTCTCATCCAGAACGATATCGTCGTTCTTGAGACTTCTGCTGATGTCTCTGTGGATAATGGGATGAATAGGCGCTTGAATTTTCGTCTCGTCTTAGTCTTTGAAGATATATCTTCAGGGCTCTGACTGGACACAAGGACAGGTCCTCTATATCCTCTGGTCCGAGGATTGTAGATAGCGTTGGTACGTAGAACTGTCTATCTGGCTGATCAGGTAGTTGGTTCTTGGCAATAAAGTCTCATCTAAGTCCTAGATGAACTGCAGCATGTTGCCCCGTGTCGAATCTGGTTTGACCAAAGTCCAGCGCATGTATCTCCGATATTAGAGCTGCCGTGGCTAGCGTAAGCAGGAACAGAGTCTTCTATGTCAGCAGCTCGAAGGTAGTCTGATCTAGAGGTTCGTAGGCATCACTTGTAAGATGACGTAGAATTACATTCAGATCCCAGGCCAGAGCTCTGAACTTCTTTTGCTGGTCCTCCAGTTTAAAAGATCTCAGCAGAGCAAGTAATTCTGGTACACTTGTCAACTTGATGCCTGTTTTCATGGTAATCACTGTACTAATGGCAGCGAGGTATGTAGATAATGTTGAACCTTTCAGATGTCTGGTCTGTCTAAGATGACACAGGTATTCTGCCACTTGAGGATGAGTAGCTTTCATCCCAATGAAGCCTTTCCGCCTTGCATAAGTCTCAAACTTCAGCCACTTGTCATCATACATGTAACGAGTAGATCTGCGTAAGGCTAGCGTTACTGCCTTGGCTGCCCTGGCGGAGTATCCTCTTTTCTTCAAACATGTTTTGATACGGTCCACACGTGTAGCTGGAACAGTGTTGGGTTCCTGTGGACTTGCTTTGTGTGCGGATGTATGAGTAGGTTCGGCCAATCTGGTAACTTGATTGTTGGACTTCCGAGATCTTCTATTAGGTCTAGGAACCATACTCTCGCTGGCCAGTATGTCGCGACCAAGGTCAGTTGTAGCACCTGTGTCTGTTTGATCTTCAACAGTTCTTTCGGTAGTAATATCAGTGGTGGAAACGCATAAGCGTTTAGTCCTTCCCATGATATGTTCAGTGCATCTGTTGCCCAGGCTCGAGGATCTGGAACTGGTGAGACAAACGTCTGTAGTTGTTTGTTGAACCTCGTGGCAAACAGGTCTATGCATGGGGATCAGATTTCCCTTATGATGAGCCGAAAGGCTTCTGGATGGAGTATCCATTCTGTAGGTGATGGGTGCAGTGGTCGGGAGAGAGCGTCTGCAAGCACGTTCTTGGCTCCGGGTATCTGACACGCCTTTATCCAGATGTTTGCCTCCTCCATGATGTCAAACAACTGGAATGTGAGCTGTAGTAGGCTTGGTGATCTTGTAGATCCTTGCCGATTTATGGAGAATGCCATTGTAGAGTTGTCCATGTTGACCATCAGCATTCTGTTGATCAGCGAGCTTGACCATAGTTGTAAAGCGTTGATCACAGCTTTCATCTCCAGCAGATTGATGTGAAAATGCTGCTCCGTTTGGACCATTTCCTTGATGCAACTTGATTGTTGAGATGTGCACCCCAACCTTGTATCGATGCGTGCGTCTACGTAGTGATGTGTGTCAAAGGCCAGCTCTTGTAAATAGGTCCCTCCACCGACGTTCGACCTTTGGGTCCACCAAAGTAGGTACCTCTTAAAGATCACATATACTCTAGGGGGGTACAAATACATATATCACTAACTGGCATCGCTATAAATGAAACCCCGTCATTAAAAGTACTTACTTCGGTCTTTAATTAACTTAAATTGACCTTTTTGACAACAGTGCACTATTCTCACCCGCGAACGAAATTTCAACCAATCAGAGCGGGGCGTCTCTGTGACGTCATATGAGGAACAGATATGAGGGCCAATGCAGAATTCATCTACATTTCAGGGGGTAAATTATAAACCTCAAATTGTGACAACTGTTGTGGAAAATGAAAGCTATATGTTCTCACAATCTACTGTCATTTAATTTTGTCTCCTGCTTTGCCTAGTTTCTGAGTTACAACCTTGTTTTCATAGACGATTCTGTCAAAATCGCTTGGTGTCGTTAGGCCTTATTTGTATAATGACTGATCCAAATTGATCCCATTTCTGTGTACTTTTACCTCGATATTTAATCATGTCTAGTAAAAATCTGTTTGTATTCTCAAAACAGTGTTGGCTCATAAGTTTTCACATGCAATACAGCAATTAATACTCCCTTGTTGTAACCCGTGTTAGGTGGTATAAACCTACACGTTATTTGTCATCATTCACTTGATGGTTAGTTAATGAATTTATAACAGGTATAATTAGTGGTAACACACTTAGATTACCCGACAAAGGTTCTCCTTTGGCATTTCTTGTGTCTGGAGTAAATATTCAACATTATAAACATCGATCAAAGGATTAACCGATAACACGCTGATTGATTGATTACTTACTTTTATCTTACACAGCGGATTTGTCAAAAGGTAGTGTTTATGTATGTAGATTTACTAATCTATACTGAATACACTCTGTCGTGTCGGTGTCTGCGTAAAAACAACGTCCTTCTTTCAAAGGATTAACCGGCAATACATTGATTGATTGCCCATTATTGGCTCACTAAATAACTGTTTTTAAAGAAATGCGGACATTATGTAATTAGTTGCCAGGTGTGCTATCTTGGTTGACCAATGAGACTATACACCAATGTGAAATACCTGAAAAGATTTATCACTTTTTCGTATATTAAACTGTTAAAAGACACATCACTTGGAACAGCTGCAGATGAATGGCATATCACTCATTTTTGTGGATATCGATGGATACATTCCTCGAACAAGGTAATAGCCTGACATTGTTCCTATAACTTTAATCTGTTTTAATTTTAATATTTGCATTTTGTTTTTATTCATTTGTCGTAGCATTCAACAGAATCATTGTTTTCGCCGTGAAGTGTAATGAGACAGACAACATACACTAGGGTGTGTGTGCGAATTATGATTCACATTGGAAAACTATAAAATGTCTAGATATTACAGTTCTGTTATAAATTCACTATAAGTATCAGCAGATCGTCTGCTTTTTATTTAGTTTCAAAATGCATACAAGTATGATAATAAACTAATTAGGATTATAAGACCAAATATAAAGACGCATTATTGACTAGTATCTACATACTGGTGAGTGGACATTAACCATGTGAATGTAGCAAGAAATTTATCGCAAGCAGTATTGTCACTTTGACCCCCACCTCGCTTCCGTGGAAGAAATCGTTATGTTATAAGTTGTGTCATGCAAAATCCTTTTGGTTATGATTCCAATACATATTTAACTACGAGTAGAAAGTAGTTTTGATTTTCTAACTTGATGAAAACAAACCATAATCTCATTAATTCTAACAGACTTTAGCCCGTCACTTTACGATTTTCAAAAATGGCGACGCCCTGTCGCGAACATACGCCAGTCTGAGGATAAATGCTATTTAGGTTTGTTTTCACCGAGTTACAAAATCAAAACTACTTTCTACTGGTAGTAAAATATGTATTTGATTGATGGCCAATAGGATTTTGCTTATAACATAACAATTTCTCTCGTGGCAGTGAGGTGGGTGTCAATATACTACTACTTACAGTATGCTTGATTGGCATTTTAGAAGATGATATTTGATGAACATAGAGATTTTTTCTGGGTTACATCTTCTTTTTATTCTTGAGTACAACGTTTCAGGGCTTGTTCTGGCCCCATCATCAGGTAAAACTGAACAGTAACTGTTAACTCTGGCCGTGACGTCACAATGCTATGACGACGCAATACATGTGGTGGTCAATAGATACAGATGACATGGCTAATAGAATACATGTTATTATGAATATATAAGATGTCGTTTACTGCAAAATTAATGGATCAATTTAGAACTGTGCAGATACTTATACAAAATTGTTGATTGATTTATTTAGAAATGTACAGAGACATTAAATACTTACAGTATTATTGTTACTTCGACCACAACCTCACTTCTGAGGAAGAAATCGTTATGTTACAAGTTGTGTCATGGAAAATCTTTATGGTCATCAATCATATACATATTTTACTACAACTAGTAAGTAGTTTTGATTCTTTAACTTCCGTGAAGCGATCTGAACACAAGTAAGATATCGTTTCAGGCTTCCACAACGCCGCCGCGCAGACTCACAAACATAACCCATTTAGCACGAACTGCGGGGTCCTGTGGAAATCTGTGCATGGTGACACCATCGCCCGACCCCAAGGAACAATTGACGACAAAGCAACGATTTGGCATGTCGTCGTTGATGTCGAGAAATCATCAAAATGATGAGCGTGCTACACACTTTCTATACAACTAACTGAAAATCGTTCCTCATATGACGTCACTGCAGTGCTCTGGCGACAGAGTTACGTAACCTGTCTGTGGTTTCGTTGGCGGGCGAGTGTGAAGCAGGTGACTATTTGGCAACTTTTAATCGCTCGGTATTAATTAACCACAAGTTTTTTAAGAATGAATTTGGTGTTCCGCATAAGTATAACCACAAATCTTTCATATGTAATAGTTAAAAAAGTCCAAAAATCAAAGTTTATTTTTCTTTAAGATTGTCTGGCAGCCAGATAGGGTCGACGCTGTCCAGATGTTTTGTCAGGAACCGTTGCAGCGGCCTTAGTTGTAATCTTCCTGTGCGAGTCAAGTCCTGCACAGAGGGTAGTAGACAGAGTAGACATTGCCATGTTCGTAGTGTAAACAGAGATGACTGCTTGTTGAATCATGGCTTGTATCTTGACCCAATGATCTTCTGGGACCACAATTCGATTCTGTGTTGTGATAATTCTTATTCCCAGCAATTGAAGATCTTGTTTGATTCTAACTCCAACTTCATCAGGTTCACTAGCCATCCTAGTTGCGTGAGCAACTTAATTGTGAAGTTCAGCTGCTGTCTGAGTTGATTGGCACTTTGAAGAACCTGTATGCCGTCGTCCAGATAACTGGCACTGCGTAGACCTCGATGCTGCAGATAGGTGCCGATAGGCTTGGTTATTCTTATGAATAATCATAGAGCCGATGATATTCCAAACGGTAGGACGTTCCATCGGAAGTGCTAACCTCTGATTGCAGTGATGATACATCATTCTTTCCCTCATATACGCAGGCGATCTGTGTTGACATCGAAGCGTTGTCTATTTATAGCAAGGCTGGCTCCAGTGTAGCATCGCAGGGTACAGGTACTCATACCGACTTTTATCAGCGACAACTTCCAAAATAAACATCCCTGCTGTCAAGGCTAGACATCTATTAGATTCACATGATGATAACAGGCCGTAGTTGTATACTGTTTCCAAGGCTGCCGATGAAGTATTCCCCCTACCACGGGTTTGTTTACAAATCAGAAAACATGCTGGAGCCTGCTCTGTCAGTGGGAGGCGTTGTCTGACGTGGACCAATCGGCTTCCAAGCATGACGTCACCGGTGTTGTAGCAAGTTGCCCTTCATAAAATCTGATGCAATTAGTTGGTTGAGTAAAAGCGCACGTAAATCTACGCCGCTCATATAAACCTCTTGAATAAGGGTCGCTCCAAGTGTAAATTCATGTTCAGTGATATAAATCACTTATTTCCATTGTGGATAATATAAGCCAGCACGACGAAGGAGGCTTTCGAGACGTATGTCTGTATGGATCTTGAAGAATTACCGATGTTGAATCTAGTTGATAGGATATAAAATCCTAATCCCCACGCTGAGTGACGAGTGTTAATACTATCATCTGTACGGCCGTTCAAGGATACTTGAAGGCGTTGTTAACCTTAAGCCCTTTACAAAGGTTGCCTTGAGGTTCTCCAGTACTTGAGATATCGGCTTCATAGGTGATATCATATTGGAGTCAAAGTCATCAGCGTATATGCAGTACGTCTCTGTTGGGTTGGAGTGAGTGAGTGAACGACAATATCCGCAGGCCATCTGCTACCCGGTATAAGACCTTAGCATCCGTATAGAGGAAGTGATTCCTTTCATCAAGTAGGTTGTCGTCCGAAACTGAACCTATACAGGTATAAGGTTTGTGCAGGTTGTAGAGTTGTGCAGGCTGTAAACTGTAGAGATCGCACATGTTGTAGATCTTTTTGTTGTGTTTTATACTCTGACAAAACCATCCATTTTCATCATTCCTTGGTTTTATTCAGCCGTATGGTAATAGAGTCGACGTCAACACCCTGCCTGTTGATGTAAGGGTTTGTTAACCCTAGGGTTTGCTAACCCTGTAGATGTCTGCGTTGCTGTTTTCTGCCTGTAGATCTGAGAGTTCTCGAACCTTGTAGATGTCTGTAGCTTTCTCAAAGCTGTGCGTAGGTTAGAAATTACCTTGGATATAGGTTCAATCGGAGGAATAGTCACCGAGTCAAAGTCGTCATTACGCATCTTATAAGTGTAGACTTCATCTATATCCTTAGAAGGAGACTCCAAGTTCAAACCATTGGCTATCCAATCTGTAACCTCTGAGTCCGGGAAGACGAAGTCTGGTTATTCATCAGTTATCTCCTGATCGGTAGAGCTATGCCTCTGCGAATCATCCTTCTGCGAATCTGTATCCCTCCTCGAACTTCCCTCATCCTTTCGCGAACTGAAGATTCCTCCCCTCGCGAACGTCTATCTGTAGATTCATCTCTTCGCAAACCTCTGTGATGTGAGCTTTCTCTTCGCGAACATCTGTTGCTAGATGTATCCTTTCGCGAACATCTGTGATGTGAGCTTTCTCTTCACGAACGTCTGTCGCTAGATGTATCCCTTCGCGAACGTCTGTGATGTGAGCCTTCTCGTGATGAGTGACTTCGCGAACCTCTGTGAGAGATATACGATCTCGATCTAGAGCGGCTAGGTGTAGGAGATGGATCCTTCGATGTTCTCGAACGTTGAGGGTTCGCAGATGTAGAACGGAGAGTAGGCATCTCATCTCTTCTATCCTCCTCCAAGATGACAGAGTCGTCCGACTGTGGAGACCTTCGCAAAGGTGTACGTTTGCCAACATAGTCTTGAGACGTAGTTCTCTGAGGAGTAGGTTCGCGCAGGTCAGTAGGTTCATGCAGGTCCCTAGGTTTGAGCACGATGTCAGTAGATGAGAGGCTTCGACGAGCCTTCGCTTCTTTCTCGAACCTTAGTTCAATCATGGCCATCATCTGGTTGGTGAATTGTCTCATAATTTCACCCAGATCAAGTTCTGCGTTGATTGAAGCTGATGCGGTGCAAAAGAAACGTTCGCGAACGCTGATGAGTTGTGTGCCTCGACTTCACTCCGTTGAGAAGTTGATGGTAGTTCGTCAAACAGCTGGCCTGCTGTGACCGTTGCAGGAGACCATCTAGTAGTCGTGGAAGTCGATTGAGTCGCCGATCTCGTAGGCACTTCGGGTAGAAGTAACGGAGGATCATCAAAAAACATCAACTTCATGCGGAGGTAATATCTCTTCATTGAAGGATTTCTTCTGCAACGTAGAAGAAGATGACGTCTTTTTCTTAGCTTGAGTCGGAGTCAACTGCGTTGTAGCCGATCTCTTCTTGGCCCCTGTACCAGCAGACTGCCCCTGTAACGTACTCAACATAGCACCAGTATTATGAATTTCAGCAGTAGCAAGCAACATACGGTTTGCAGGCTGATCTCCTGTTTTATCAGCCGTGACTTGTGATGACTTCCTCACCCGATCCATGGCACGTCTAGACATATAAGACAAATATTGATTAAATAGTAGATTTGATAAATCAACACAATAAGTACAGCGCAAGCTGGAAGAACATGGTTTTATGCACGAAAGGCATTGGGGGTGAGGATCCGCCATGGATAACCTGTGCCTGCAAACACTGCAAGATTTCATGAAATGTAAACAAAGTTACATAACGATGAAATTATGACACAAATACAAATAATTTTTACAATTTTTTTACATATAATACAAAGTAGTTATAGCCAAATCCATACACAGCATAAGTTTGAAGAATAGGACCTAAATAAAAAGGATATAATGCCGTATAAGGGACTCAAGTGCTCGCCCAACCATCCACTTGGGCGAAAAGGGAGAGAGTGACAAGTAAGGTTGGACACATGACTGTTTACGAGGGAAAAGGGAGGTAACTCCTGGGTGAGTGTATTTTTACGTCCGCTTCGGGAACTTCAAGGGATTCAAGTGTTTCCACTACCATTTGAAAAGAAAAGGGAGATAAGCAAAAGATCATGAGTCAGGATAAGAAAAAAAATGTAGATTATTAAATGCATTTATGAAAAAACTAGGCTGGAATCAGCAATTAGCTGTACACACATTTTGCCTAGATCAACAAGCAATTCGGATGAACATTTATAAAAAATATAACACATAGCAACTAGATGTCATGATCAGACAAAATCGTATCTGAAACTATTATGTAACCAAGAAGGGAAGTTGCAGTAATTCCTTGATATCTTAAAATAATAACAATGGCACTATGATACCAGTGTCTAATTTACTTTTCAGATGAAGTGGGCCCTGGGCCCATGGTTACTTAAACTAGTGGGACATTTGCCATTGTAGGTGGATCATCAGAAAAAACAAGGGAGAAATGCATTCACTCTGCAATTTTAATGAATTTGTCATTCAAATAGCTGTTCATTTGTATCAATTAAAGTGTTAATTTAAACACTGTTGATTTGGCCATAAAAGTTATTATCTTCTAACTCTGTCTGTTTTAATTTTGAGTTAGTAAAAATAGAAAACAGTAACTGTTACAGTCACTTTGGTAATACTGAGCACTATAGTTTGGCATGAAATGCATGTGGACCCGTTTTTTTGTAAATATCTCTTCATCCAATGATCTAATCGATCTCAAACTGTGCAAGTGGATGTTTTGTCAGACAACCTAATCACATTGTAAATCACCGATTTTATGCATTTGTATTAAAGAATCTGTCTATGTAACTGTCAACAAAATAAACAGCAGAACGCAGACGGCTTGCAGAGGGAGGGAGCCAATGACCTGTAACAGTGGCAGTGTTGGGTCATAAAGGTCAGCGTTCGTCAATGTAGGTCAGATATGCACGTGACAGGTATGAAGAGGTGTCACAGGTCGTGAATAGGATAAGGTGGGTGCCAACTGTTAACCATCATATGGAGTTTGTTTCTCTGAGTTGTTCAACATTAACCACAAAACCCATTAGTGAGAATTATTCTGTAGGTTAAAATCTTTAAATTTGTAATGTTAATGTCATATTTTGTTTATGCAGTACCTAAGTGGAAATGCATTTAAAGAACACAGAAAGTATATTTACACTAAATCATTAATCGGACCACCTATGGTTAAACACAACAACTGTTAAAGCCCCGTTCCCTCGGACACAAGCACACACAATCATGCACACTCATTGAAGAAAAGATAGAATGAAGACAAAAGTGTTATGTTTTGATGTCGTTCACATTCCAAATTAAGCAATGCATTTCTAATAGCTTTAAGCATATAGATAGTTAATATTTATATTTTCATGATAATTTTATGTGAAATGAGTGTTTCATGTTACACTATAAGTCGTTGGAATTAATCAGTGCTGTCATTGTTAAAAGAAGTTATATTACTTTGAGCATATCTGGCTGGATACTATTATTATCTGTAAATATAGTAACAGAATTAAACATCATCAAATTCACTCCATTGTTCCACAGAGGAGTCATCAGTGTCCAGACGAATGACAACTGGATTAACTGTTTGCTCCTTCAAGCCATCTTTGAGCCAGTACTCTTTCTCCACCTTCTTGACATGTTCAACACATGCATGCCAGCGTGCAATGTCAATGTCACATATAGCAGTGTTGACAATGTGCGTGACATCATTCAACTTGAATGATTGATTTTTCCGGGCCACTGTACTTTTAAGGTCTCCCCAGATAAGTTCGATTGGGTTGAGATCACAGTGGTACGGTGGTAATCTCAAGACCTTATGGCCGTGTTGGCGTAGCATGTTGTCAATGTTATATGTGGGTGGAGGTTTGTTAGGTTTAATCAAAGAGTACAACTGTGGTTTAGTGGCCTTAATTGAAAATTGTATATTGTTATTTGTTAGCCATTGCTGCATATCTGACTTCTTTGTATTGGAAGTTGGGCACCTATTGTGTGGATCTCGAACACTGTGATTGGAAGCATTGTCCATGACAACAAGACTTTTGTAAGGCAGAGCTGGCAACAATTGTTCCTCAACATACTGTGTGAAAACCGTTGAGTTCATTTCTGTATGATAGTCCCTACCATCTGTGCTCTTTGACTGAAATACCAGATCACACCCAGGTAGGAATCCACGGTGGGAACCAGCATTAAGAACGATTAAACGTTCACCTTTGCCTGTTGGTATTTTCATACCATCACTGGAATCAGTGGGTAGCCACTGTCTGGCAGCAGTATGGTTTGCATTGACCCAGGTCTCATCCAGATATATAGGTTCGAACCCATCCTCTCTTGCCTGCTTAATTTCTCTCAGATAGTTACACCCTATTTTCACAATATCAGATCTCTCACACATTACAAGTTTCTGGTTTGCTACCTTCTTGTACTTGTATCCAAATTTGAGCAGTAGTTTGCTTAGCATAAACCTAGAAACATTAATGTCGTGATCCTCTGCAAGGATGTGTTTTAACTTTCTTGTGGACAGGTGTTCATTTCTAGCAAATAGCCGGCGAATGACATCTCTGATGACCCTGATGTCAAAAGAATCTAACTTTGGATGCCTACCTTTTTGTACAAGGTTTTGTTTATTGGTTGTTGGTTTTATTTTTCACAATTTTTAGCACAATGTTCTTTTTCATGCCAAGAGCAAAAGTTGTACGTTCATGTAATCCGACACCTTATAAATCGGTTTGCTACGTTTGCTCTCTTTTTAAAAAAAATTCAACACATTTCTAATTAAACGTTTAGCATCATCTGAATAAGCTTTCATGATGACAGCTAGAAGTAGTCAATGTGAATGATCCAAACGGTCTATCACTGTGCAGTGCACAGGTAACTATCATGAACTGCACGTGCATTTACCTTTATGACCCAACACTGCCGCTGTTACAGGTCATTGGCTCCCTCCCTCTGCAAGCCGTCTGCGTTCTGCTGTTTATTTTGTTGACAGTTACATAGACAGATTCTTTAATACAAATGCATAAAATCGGTGATTTACAATGTGATTAGGTTGTCTGACAAAACATCCACTTGTACAGTTTGAGATCGATTAGATCATTGGATGAAGAGATATTCACAAAAAAACGGGTCCACATGCATTTCATGCCAAACTATAGGTAAGTTTATGGTCGGCACTATCAGCGTGTCTCTTGAGCGTGGAAGTACGGAAATTATAAGTTCCATCAATGAAAACATTATGTTTCCATTTTTCAGACAAAGTGCATAAGTCATTTTGTTTTTACACTCATTATACAGAACCCACAGATACAAACCTCATTTCATTGGAACGAACGGGTTGATGTTTTGCTCTCAGTTTCAACATCTGTCGGTGTGTCATTGGCTTTTGAGGGAACCGTTTCAATTACTGAATTAGAACTGTCAGTACTTGACTTCGCAACAGTTTCGGCATTTTCTTTATCAGTTTTTGTTCTTTTTGATTCGAAAAAAGAATGTATTTCGCGCCTGCCGCTTGACAGCAGCAGGCGACTTTTCACCCAACATTTTGTTTCGATAACTGCACACTGTCTTTTCAACTTCAGTTACCGCCCTTTGATATAGACCTGGAAAGTACACTAGTAAGGGGTGTAACTCTTAATGTATAACGAAACAGAATGACTTGAATAATCTACGTATTATAAGCTCCATGCATTGATGTAGGCACCACATTAGACGCTAGAAAGCGTGTACGGCACTGCGGGGATTACTGATTGATCGCTCGAAATTGTGAAAATAAGTTTTAAATATTAAAGAGGTTGGAGAGGTATGTTTTTACATGATTGATACGAGTCAAATTATTTTTATAATGCGCCAATCAGACCCACCAGGTTAAGGTATACTGCGTCATTTTTAACTATCATGCGCCAATGGTGCAAGGGCACTGTCTAAATTAGACTCTGTGGTACAGCTGATTACTACTGCCATGACATTTTTGTTTAAAGTGCAGTTTGACCCATCACCTTTCAGGCTTTGCATAAAAACATCATATTGACATCATGCTATATCTATTCAACATTATGGTATACTGAGTAGCAGACAGAATAAGCTCATAAGAAGTCACTCAAACATGAACAAGAAATAATGTAAAGGGCCTGCTGATATTCTATTTGTGCAACAACGATTTACATCTTCTCAAATTAACCTGATCTGTCTCAGTTCACATCTCAAGTTTTTTAAATTGCTGCTGTTTATTTCCTTCAGTTCATTTCCCTGATCCTGGACATCAAAAAGAATATCTTCTATGGAAATTATACTAGTTGGAAGGCATCTTCATACACATTTGGTTAATCGAGGGTTGTCATGGAGAGATCTGAAGCTACAGCTGCCAGTTTGGCAACTTCACTTCACTTTTATCATTCTTCTGATTGATGGCATTACTTCAGTTGATGGCCAAGGAAGGGAATGGTATCTAGGAGGAAGAGGAATGTTCGTTACAACCTGCAGACACTAGCATCTTTCACTCCACTTGTTCCTCCTTTGGGGGCTTGAGACATAAAATACTATTATAGTAGAATGTTGTGGATGTCTAGTCCCACCTTCCATACCAGATCCATGCTCTCCATCCTGTCCAGACTAAGAGCACCATGTCTAGTCACACCCTCCATACCAGATCCATGCTCTCCATCCTGTCCTGACTGAGAGCACCATATCTAGTCCCACCCTCCATACCAGATCCATGCTCTCCATCCTGTCCAGACTAAGAGCACCATGTCTAGTCACACCCTCCATACCAGATCCATGCTCTCCATCCTGTCCAGACTAAGAGCACCATGTCTAGTCACACCCTCCATACCAGATCCATGCTCTCCATCCTGTCCAGACTAAGAGCACCATGTCTAGTCCCACCCTCCATACCAGATCCATGCTCTCCATCCTGTCCAGACTAAGAGCACAATGTCTAGTCACACCTTCCATACCAGATCCATGCTCTCCATCCTGTCCAGACTAAGAGCACCATATCTAGTCCCACCCTCCATATCAGATCCATGCTCTCCATCCTGTCCAGACTGAGAGCACCATGTCGAGACCCACTTCCCATGCTGGATCCACATGGCCATTCCATCCATTCTGACAGTACTAAGTCTTGTCTTAACTCACATGCCGGATCCATACTGGCCACCAGTTGGATCCCATGCAGTCCTAGTACTAGTGTTGAACAAGGCTCTTATCTGACTGAGAGCCATGCACCAGTTTGATCCCATGCAGTCCTAGTACTAGTATTGAACAAGGCTCTTATCTGGGTGAAGCTGGTCCAAGCAGAGGGCCTGTCATGGAGTCTGAGTGGAGTCTGAGTATATATGGCAAAAACAGGACACTTCTTGTTCCATGTGCTGCACATATCGGCTGTATATTCCTGTTCTATGCCTCCCATGCGTCAACCAGGTTAACATGCAGTGCTTGTGGCACTGAATCCCTGTCTCCAACTCAGACAATGACCATGGGTGGTCATGTTGGGTAATGGGTCACCATGGTTACAGGCATACTGTTAACACTGCAAGTTTACTGTCTACCCTGGCGAGACAAGGGCAGTGTCTATTACAGGTGGCTATTTTAGTTGTTTTGTTGTCATTTTCATATTTTGGGAGCGAGTATCTCCGTAAAACCTGGATAGTGAAAGTAACTGGCAACTGATTCAGATATCTGGAATATTGGTTATCTGGACAATATATGAGAAACATAACAGTCCAGATAAGAT
This sequence comes from Haliotis rubra, assembly GCF_003918875.1. Taxonomy (NCBI): domain Eukaryota; kingdom Metazoa; phylum Mollusca; class Gastropoda; order Lepetellida; family Haliotidae; genus Haliotis; species Haliotis rubra. The sequence continues at coordinate 1,188,181 of NW_025766961.1, read as the reverse complement.
AGTTTCAACTACATAAGACTATAAAAGCTTACCTTCTTTGTACCTGCTGAAGAGGATGGACTGGGCCTTGAGTATCAGCACTATGTTCTGAGGGTCAGGTCCTTCTTTCACTTTAGATTTACTACACAAGAATTCGTAAGCTTTGTTCACTTGTTCAAAGACATCCTGAGAATAGACAAAAACAGCAATAATAGAGACATAACTAGTGCCACTTTGAATTCAAATGACCCAAAAAGTCAAACTGTAAATTGTGCATCTACAATGCTTATCTTATGTCATGTTGGGCGCTTCCCCTTGTTCTACTGACTGTAGAGTAGAAATGACCTGAAATAAAGCTGTCAGCTTCTTGCAACACCACCTTTCTCCATTTATTGTACTTGGCAGTCACTAGCAGCTCATGCAAGCATGCATCCTGCCCTAGTTGACCATGTGACTGCCAACTGAAATCATTTTCTTGTCTTGGAGGCTGAATTAATCTTGTTACCTGAGTAGTGGGATTTTATCCCATTGGTATCCATAATGTGAGATAGGATAACTATTATAAATATACAATTTTAAGTTAAAATTTCCAATTTTTAAAACTTATCCTATCTTACGTTATGCACAAATCATATGGTTGGATGGTGGGCCACGGATTACTCTTATCTGTAGGAAGACGACAACCCCACAGATACCTGAACTGAGGAAAGGTGGGGTTAACTCAGTAATTTCTCTGTTTAGTATTCTGTTCCTATCACATCTATAACCTTCCCTATTCTTCCTTAACCCTAGTGGTCATCAACAGTTGTGGGAGAGAAACACTTCGAAACTTGCACAAGGATTTGGAATTGATACTCCACTAATATGATTGTTAATGAGAGTAGAGGTAAGTGAGTACTAGGCTTGCCTCCAGAGTCAATAAAATTAAAACCATCTAAGTCATTCGTAAATGCAAAACAAGAAAAAATTGTGTCCAGGGACACGGATGCCCCCGCTGCTGTAGGAAGAGTTCACACATTCAGGGTCCCACTGAAGTACTTGAAATCACTAAAAACAATGTGTTGAGGGGTTAGATAACACAACCTATTATCATATAAAGATCAATAATTGAACAAAATTCATGAACAAGTTCAATAAACATCTATGCAACTATGAGATGCACACCTTTCGAGTCGCAATGAAACACACATATAAGCTTAATCAATTCTGTTGAGCGGTTTTTGTGGAGAAGTGGATAGACCTATCCCCTATTTCACTATCATCAGAGAGAAATTCAACAAAATTTATCTAAGTTCAAATGTCTCTTAACATACAAAAAACTATAAAATACAAAAACAAAATATGAGATGCACACCTTTAGAGTTTCTATAAAAGACATATGTAAGCTAAATGAGTTTTGTGCAGTGTTTTTTGAGGAGAAGTGGATAAAGTACACCCCCTGTTGTATGGGACGAACAGGATGAATAGAACCAAATTAAAACTAAGTTCAAACATCTGTAGAAGTGACAAAATTAAGAAATTGCATGAACAAGGTACGAGATGCACACCTTTAGAGTTCCAATGAAACACACGTAGAAGCTCAGTCAATTCTGTTGAGCAGCTATTGTGGAGAAGTGGATAGACTTCACCCCCTATAACACTATATTCAGAGAGAAATTCAACAAAATTATGTAAGTTCAAACGGCATTAAAATTGGAAAAATAAATTAAATACAAAATCAAAATATGAGATGCATGCCTTTAGAGTCCCTATAAAGCACATGTGTAATCTAAATGAATTCCATAAAGTAGTTTTTGAGGAGAAGTGGTTAACGTACACCCCCTGTTGGATGGAACGAACACTGGCAGAATAGAACAAAATTCAACTAAGTTCAAACATCTGTAAAAGTGACAAAATTAAGAAATTGCATAAAAAATTATGAAATGCACACCTTTAGAGTCCCTACAAAAGACATGTAGAAGTTCATTCAATTCTGTTGAGCAGTTTTTGTGGAGAAGTGGATAGACTTCATCCCCTATTACACTATCATCATAGAGAAATTCAGCAAAATGTACCCAAGTTCAAATGTCGGACAGACGGACGGACGGACACCGAGGGTAACCCATATATGGCGGGGGCATAAAAAACCTGGCTGCTCTCAGTCAGGACGCGTACCTCAGTAGCCCACTGACAAAGGTTGATCGTTGTCAATCCAGGAATAACATTGTCTATTCTTTTATTCACAAGGTTGTGTCGAATCCAGTGACAGTTTGGGGTGATACCATATCTGCGGTGTCAGGCCATTGAGAGTTGCTGTGAAGCACCATAGTAGAGGCCAGTCCCCTTCTCACGTGAGGGTAGACACAACCAGAGCTGTAGGATCACCGAATGTGACTGACTGACTGAGTTTAGTTTTACGCCGCTTTTAGCAATATTCCAGCAATATCACGGCGGGGCACCGAATGTGAAGGAAGGGTGGTGACAGATACTTCCGCTGTGGAGACAAAAGAGAGCCGGACGACAAAATCGCTTGCATAGCCTCTGACCAACTTTTGAGGCAGCAATATAGATGTTTAAGGCCCTGACCAGACAGAAGGAAAGATCTTCAATGGCATCAGGTCTAAGGATTGTCAGCATAAAAGTGAACAATGTATCTGCCTGACCAGACAACTGATTCTTCAAAATGCAATCCCATTTGAGAGACAGGAAGACCTTGCCGTGCTTCTTCCTTTCAAAACATACTCAGTTTACATCCAAAGCATATGTCTCTCCGAAATACAGGCTGCTGTAGTAGGCACTAGAAGGAAGATTACCTTGAGGGTGATGCACTCAAAGTCCATTCCCTCAAGTGGTTCATAGTCAACTGGGGCCAAGTTTCTCAGTACACTTGGATTGGTCAGCAAATCTGTAAGATCACAATATATCCCATTTCCTGCTGCCGAAGCCACAACTGAGTTAATTATTATAGCATATTTATATAGCGCAGGTGTGCGAGTTGTACGTGTGAAATTGAAATTTCACTGCACACGATTGTTGATCACCTGGCTGTTCTACAAGCAAGTGTTCCTTCCTCGTAAGAAACAGCAAAAAGTGACAACAAAATAATGATTGTTTGTTAAACAACTTTTTTTTTCTGGTGTCCAAAATTATTAGACAAATCATCAGAGTTGGTTTGTCGATTTCACATGACTGTGCAAAGTTTGATTTTGTTGCATGTATTAGAGTTTGAGTTAGTGAGCAATTCATCTGTCTCAAATGAAGTCAAACGGACTTTAAATGGCATTGTGTATCCATAGCTTTCGGCCGTGGGTGCCGGAATGCAAAATGAAATGCCATTTTTGAGCTCTTACTGGGCATAGAACCCTGTCTGGTAGGCCGCGATCTAACGCAGGAGCCAGAGTTGGAAAAGTGAATGCTCGTTGTCCTAGCAATCCCATTGATGACTTTTGATTCTTGCGAGGAGCTCCCCCTGGCAGGGCACTAATTGCCACTCTGTACAGATCTTTAAAAAATGCGACTGAGTGTATGTCCAAGGCATGTAGTTCTGAAATCCTTGAAGCTGTAGCTAATTGCCATAAGGAAAAGCAGTCTTCCATGAAAGATGTGACAAGAATGCTATTTCAATTGGTTCACCCTGATAATACTACTGAAAATGTAATTTTCTGAATAAAATTGATATTTTATACTTATCCTGACTCATGCTTTTTGCTTGTCTTCTTCTTCTTGCGAACACAGTGGAACACTTGTATCTCCCAATTGAAGCTCCCTTCAATGTAAAATCACTAATTAGTACTCACCAAGAGTTATCTCTATCCCTCTCCTTTTGGCGGGAACGAGGGCGCCACCTCCCGCCACATGCCTCACTCTCTCCTTATATAGTGAGCCCAACACTTGAATTTTCAGGGAAATCCAAAGTGTTATGTGGGGAGGATGGGAGGGCTTACCTCATGAGTCAGGATAAGTATAAAATATCAATTTTATTCAGAAAATTACCTATTTTTCCTTATCCTGACTCATGCTTTTTGCTTGTAGAATCCCTACGGATAACGGAGGTGGGAATACAGAATACTTTGGATTTAGATAATTAGTGATTTGATAACTGTAATAACTGTAATAACCCCTATGGGAACTTCATAAAGGCACTGAATTGATAAATTCCTGCTGTTAAACTTATCAGCTGCCATATATGGGTTACTACAATATATAGATATTATGATAAACATAAATAACGTATTTACAACATGAATACTATGCTTAAGACTAATATAGACTTAAGCTTGATAATATAATAGCATAAACTTCATAGAGTTGTTAGCTAATGATATTATTGTGATATAATCAACATAGTACTGAGCTTACGATAGTGATTAAACTTAAGCTAACATATATACAATAGCATAAACTTCATGGAGTTATTAGCTATGAAATAAGCAGTAAAAATCTCGTAAGATTGACTTATCTTCTCCGAGGGACTGTCAACTGCTGTGCGAGGACCATGGGACCGAAATGGTGAATACCTGAGACGTCCTCGGTGGTGATATCTCTCAGATAGTGGTTGGCAAACACCATATCGGATCTCCAGAAGCAGCCCTCCATGATGGTATTCAAAGAGCAATTGCCGTGTAGAGCAAGTGTTGAAGCTAGCGCTCTAATTTCATGTGGATTAGATGCTCTTGGAGGGTCGAGTCCTGCAGCCTTGTAGGCACGTAGTATGACAGCCCTGATCCATATCGAGATAGTTGTACGTGAGACTTCCGTCTGTGTAGCTGTCGATAGAGGGATGAATAATCGTCTGAGGTTATGTCGTCTCGGATTGGAACGTCGTAGATATATTTTCAGTGCTCTGACTGGGCATAATGATAGATCCAGTGTATCATGAGGTCCGAGAATTGATGAGAGAGCTGGGACGTGGAATAATTTGTCTGGTTGACCTGGCAACTGGTTTTTAGCGATGAATTCCCAGCGTAGTCCCATATGCACGATGTTATGATTGTCATCAAAGCATGTTCTCTCGTAATCTAGTGCGTGAATCTCTGACATCCTGGCTGCTGTTGCTAGGGATAACAGGAACAAAGTTTTCTGTGTCAGAAATTCGAATGATGTTGATTCCAGTGGTTCATATGCCTCACTTGTGAGGTGTTGGAGCACTATATTTAGATCCCATGCTGGAGCACGAAACCTCTGTTTCTGATCCTCCAATCGGAATGCACGTAGTAAGGCGAGTAACTCTGGTGTTTTCGTCAGCTTGACACCCGTTCTCATAGTTATGACAGAGCTTAAAGCTGCGAGATATGTTGATAATGTTGAGCCTTTTAGATGTTTAGTCTGACGTAGGTAACATAAGTAGTCAGCCACTTGTGGATGTGTAGCATTTCTAGCTGTAAATCCTTTCTTTGCAGCATAATTTTCGAAACTGTGCCACTTGTCATCGTACAAGTTGCGAGTGGAGTTACGTAAGGCACGCGTGACTGCTTTTGCCGCTCTGGTTGAATAACCTCTCTTGTTTAGACACGCCTTAATACAGTCCATACGTGAAGTTGGAATGCTTCTGGCTTTCCGTGCGCTTGTTTGGTGTGAGGATGTATTAGTAGATTCGAGAGCTTTGAAAGTTGTAGTATTGGTTGTCCGATTTCTTGAATAAGAGTTGGAAACCACGTTCTCGCTGGCCAGTAGGGCACGACCAAAATCATTTGGAGGCTCCGAGTTTGCATGATTTTATGTAACACCTGTGGGATTAACGCTGGTGGCGGGAACGCGTACGCATTAAGTCCTTCCCACGATATGCTTAGTGCGTCCGTTGCCCATGCTAGTGGGTCTGGGACTGGTGATACGAAAGTTGTCAGCTGATTGTTGAAGCGAGTGGCAAATAGGTCTATTAGTGGAGCTCCTATTTTCTTGATAATTTGTGCGAATATCTCTGTATGGAGCATCCATTCTGTCGGCGATGGTAGGTGTGGCCGAGAGAGAGCGTCTGCTATTACATTCTTTGCTCCTGGAATGTGGCAAGCTCTGACATGTATGTTGAGATTGTCTATTAGATCGAACAAATGAAAACATAGAGTCAATAGGTTCGGGGACCTGGTTGAGCCTTTTTTGTTCACATAAAACGCCACTGTTGAATTGTCTGTATGAATCATCAATTTGGCATTCTTTAGTAAGTTGCTCTAATGATGTATGGCGTTTACTACTGCTTGCATTTCTAGCAAGTTTATGTGTAGTTTGCTCTCTTGTTGGCTCCATAACCCTGATGCCGTCCTGTTGGCGAGGTGTGCTCCCCAACCTTGGAGCGACGCGTCTACATAGAGATGTGTTTTCAATTCCGGCTCTATTAAACAGATTCCATCGCAAACATTCGATCTCTTGGTCCACCATAGTAGGTGAGGTTTGACGTGAATCGGTAGACTGAATGGTAGAGGGTCGTCGAGATGAGTGATGATGAGGACCTGTAACGGACGTAACTGTAGTCTGCCTCTGACTGTCATGTCTTGAGCTGGCGTGAGTAGACCCAACAGGCTCTGCCATTGTCGTAGTGGTAGCGGAGAGAGTAAGGCTTGAGGGATTATCTGTTGGATCTTGATCCATCGGTCCTCCGGAACGACGATACGATTCTGCCGCGGAGAAATCGAATGCCTAGAAATTGCAGATTTTGGCGAGGTTCTAGGTCCGACTTGAGTAGATTTACTAACCATCCTAGCTGTGTTAGTAGCTTGATGATGAAGTTTAACTGTAGTCTGAGACGCTGTGGATCTGGATCCACTTGTATCCCGTCGTCGAGGTAGAATGCACTGCGTAGACCTTGACGATGTAGGTAAGAGACGATAGGTTTCGTCACTCTTGTGAATAACCAGGGGGCCGATGAGATTCCGGAAGGTAGTACTTTCCATTGGTAATGCAGCCCGTCTAGTGTAAACCGAAGGTATTTCCTGGAGTCGGGATGTATTGGGATGTGTAGATATGCGTCTTGCAGATCTATGCTGGCCATGTTGTCTCTGGGACGAATTAAGTGCCGTAGTTGTGGTAAGTGTATCATGCGAAACGCTGACGGTTTGTGTAGATAGTCTCTGTTGAACGTGCTCATATTGTAGATGAGACGAAACTTTTCTTTGGAATTTTTCTTGGGCACTAGGAAAACTGGGGAGTAGAAGCCTGGTTCGATGTTTACTTGGTCCAGTACTTCTATGGCCTGCTTGGTTAGGAGTGTTGATACCGCTTCTCTCAACTTTGGTAGTTGTAGAGCCTGGAAGTCGAACCTCGGAGGGATGACTGTCAGCGGAGGCGTGGCCTGTAATTGTATGCGATATCCATGCTGTAGGATGTTGGAGACATATGGATCCTCTAGGAATCCCCAGTTTTCCCAGTGCAGTTGAAGGCGTCTACCCACTTGTGATGGTTGTACTGGAACGGCTGGGGGGTGGAAGACTCCAGACGTTCCGAACATGTCCTTCAACGTTTATAATTGCGGGAGCCTCTGGATGACCTGCCTCTTCCCGATGCTCCTCTGTAATTGCCGTATGGGCGGCGAAAAGACTCTTTCGCTCCTCTTACACTAGCCATCTTCCTGTCCCGTGCTCTCTGTAGCCCGGAGAACTTCGATCTGCCTGAGTACCTCTGCGAAGTTTGTCTGATGACTTAATCATAAGTACCTCTCTTGAGTCTTTAGAGACTTCTTTAGAGACTTTGTCTATGTTACCATCGAAGATGGACGGAGAAGACCACGGGGGCTGTGTAAAGTGGTGCGGTGAAGTGATCACCCAAATTACAGGTGGCGAGGAGACCTTGACGACGAGCCATAGTAGAAGCTGCGGATAGTGCTGTTAAGTGATCCGTAAGGAACTGTTGGTCCTTCTTCTGCATGAGGAGGGCCGAGTAAACCATTCTATCATCCTCAGATGTAGAGTCTCTGAACTTCATGAGGAGAGCTTCATTGACTGTTCTTGATCTGTTTAACCCAAAAAACATCCTCCTTGATATGGTTTCCATCTGGGCTAACTTGCGGTCATCTATTCTGTACGTCTTGGACTTGGCATCGCTGATCATCTTATAGTTATCATCGATATCTTGAGCCTTGTAAAAGGAGTCCATGTCGTGACCTGCAAACTTGTTAGCGTTGAAATGCGGCACATGAGGTGTCTGTGATTTCGTGGCTTTACTAAAGGCTGTATCCAGATTAGCTGGTACCGCTGCTATCGGGTCAATCGGGGGTAAGGTGATTGTATCAGCATCATCTTCCTTCATAAGATATGTGTGGGCTGAGTTCTCGTTCTTAGACGAGGAGGAAAGTTCCAGACTATTCACCATCCAATATCTTATTTCTGCGTCGGAAAATACGATACCATCTTCATCTTCAGACATCAGGTCACAGATAATGTATTGATGCTCCTCCTATAGTGACTGAGGTGGAGTCCTTGATCTGTGCTAGGATCGACAAGGTGATCGATGAGGCGATCGATAAGGAGATCAGCGAGTGGAATGATGTGAACGGACTGACGAGTGGCGTCTATAAGGTGACCTTCGCGGAGACTTCCTTGGCGAACGCTGGTAGCTTGGCGAAGCTCTCGGTGATTCTCTTAAAGATCTTCTAGATGAGGATGACTTGGAGCCACTTAACCTTCGTGAAGGCCTTCGTGAAGGTTGAAAGTCTGAGTCGTAATCATGGGATGAGAGGATGTTGCTTCGCGAACGTCCTCTCTCATCAAGGTCCGACGTAGGTGATACAGACATCCTCCGTGAAGCCTTCCGTGACTGCTTAGGATCGGGGTCCTTCGTGCAGGCGGGCTGGGTCGCCCTTTGCGGAGGCTTAGAGACGGGCTGGGTCGCCCTATGCGGAGACGTGCAAACGGGCTGGGTCGCCCTACACCGAGGTATGGGGGTGGGCTGGGTCGCCCGTGGCTCTAAAGGCCTTCAAAGACCGTAGCGATCTTCCATCATTTGCATGATGTGGTTCATCAGGTCATCTGGGACGGTCTGCGCTGAAGTAGTTGCTGCCTTCTCTACGCTGGTAGCGACGGGACCCTCAGGACGATTCTCTGACATCAGTGTAGGTGCCTCAGCCTGCGTGCTAATCTGCGCTGAAGTTATAGTTGCCGACACTGGCCGCTTCTTCCGCCGTACATCTGGAATGGTGATGGGATCATCATCAACAAACAGGCCCAGCTCTGTAACGGGAACAATCTCGGCTGAGAAAGAACTGCTGGACTTCGATGATTTCCCCTGCGACGTGGATGTAGCCCTGGGGGTGCGGAGTCTGCGTTGTGACGACGTGGAAGCCCTCCTAGTCTTTGGATGCGACGACGGGATGTCCGGGGATGCAGGTCGCTTCTCGGAGGTAGCAGACTGCGTCCCACGCCTCTCTCCGAGGGTAACTCTAGCGGAACACCAGACGGGAGGGGGTCGTCTGACAACAGTTGACAGGGTAAGGGCTCTGGTGTATTAGCCATGGCTAAAATGCGTTTACGTGACCTATCTGCTGCGCGTCTCAAGACGCATAATAAATATTTATCAAAGGCAGAATTGGATAATTTAATACAATAATTGCAACGTGAAACAATAGAGCATGGCGTAGTACAACTAGGGCATATTAAATGCGGGTCAGCAGCAGAAAAACGTGATTTACAAATCGTGCAGATTTTCATCAACGCAATCTATCTGAACAAACACGGCGTCCCGTGATTAAACAGTAGAAACACGAATAAATATCAATGCATTATGTTGAAGGATACTAGCTACACCTCTATAGAAGTCTATGAGAGGTAAATAACTAAGAATAAACAAAGGATATAGTGCGTAGGGAGACACAGGCGCTCTCACATCCTGCTCACTGGGCGAAGAAGGAGAGAGTGAGGCATGTGGCGGGAGGTGGCGCCCTCGTTCCCGCCAAAAGGAGAGGGATAGAGATAACTCTTGGTGAGTACTAATTAGTGATTTTACATTGAAGGGAGCTTCAATTGGGAGATACAAGTGTTCCACTGTGTTCGCAAGAAGAAGAAGACAAGCAAAAAGCATGAGTCAGGATAAGGAAAAATAATCCTGTTTGGTAGTTATGCATTGTCTTGGGATATTCTCTGGTTCACAGAATGATTGGTAACAGCTCTATGAGACGTCGTTCCGATTTGATCACTATGAGAACTTGAGTGTTGGTTCCCCTGTATTCCACCACGCAAGGTCCTTGAACACTATATCTGTAGGCACGATGACAGAGTCTAGCTGTGCGCCTTCATGATGGCTGATATAATCTTGAAAAAATGTTAGATGCAGATGGCCTGAAAACTTGGGTTCCCATAGCTGATACCAATCTCCTACTGAGTGTTAAAAAAGGGGGAAATACGAGCATCGTTTTCTACAGCCAAGGTTGAGGCTGTGCTGTTAATGTCTTGGAAGTCCAAGGTGAGTCAAGTTGATTTAGGCCCGAGCTTTCCATCCTCCTTGGCCTGAAACCCTTTTCTGTATCCCCTTGGAATGAGACTTGCTCTTTTTTTTGCTGTCCGTGTTCTATTATGAAAACTGTCCCTTCGGTCCAACCAAACATCTCTTCGCACATGTACGGTTGTCTGTGCTATGTGATCCTGTTGTTTATGCTAAAATGTCCTCTAACTGGATCAGCTGTGTGGTCAGTGTTGACCGCATGGGTTCGTGACTTCTACTTAAACACTAGCCAAACTATCAATACACAAGCAGTCCATAAGATCAAAGTCATGGTGCATACCTAGCAACTCAGGGTATACCTTAAGTGAGGTGACAGTGGCAGCTAGTGTTTCTTGTTTCTTAGGTTCCAGCCTGACTCTCTTAGGGGGAGGAGGAAGATCATGGATGTTGCTCTTATCTTTGGATAATGCTGAAATTTGCCAGACCTTGTATCAAATCTCCAAGATTTCCTCAGAAACAAACTTGTGTTTAATGGCCAGTGGGGTTGATGGATGGTTTGTGCCAGGATCAGATAGGACAGGACTGACTGACCGACTGAGTTTGGTTTTACGCCGCTTTTAGCAATATTCCAGCAATATCACGGCGGGGTACACCAGAAATGGGCTTAACACATTGTGCCCATGTGGGGAATCGAACCTGGGTCTTCGGCGTGACGAGCCAACGCTTTAACCACTAGGCTACCCCACCGCCCCCAGATAGGACAGGAGGGATGCCTAGCCTCCCAGAGTCTAAATGATCATCTATGATCATCTATGATCATCTTGGCATCTGCAGACACTTTGGCTGGAGTCCTGGGGTGCAGTTTCTTCGTCATCTTTAGCTCTTGACCATTTTTAACGACCAGAGCATACTTCTCGAAAACTGATGGAGACAAAAGAGCAAGGAGTGTCAACACACTCCCAGTGATCTCCATGTGGATCCTGAAGGGAAATTAATTAAGAACACCAATTCTTTTATGGATTTTTCTGAAAACAAGTACAACATGTGGACCAAAGTAAAAATGATGAGGTTTCATTATTATTGATTTTTATTCAAGCTAAACCTGTGGAATCAGAACAAGTTTCATGAAAAAGGCAATCAAGTGTTAGAGGGATGTATTGGTAAGAACATGTAAGTTTTTAGCTTCATTTGTCCAGCAGTTTCTGAGATAATTATAGATCCAAATTTTAAAGCTTAACACTGAACAAACAGACCAGAATATATACATTTGACAGTTCTCAATTTTTCACCCAAATAAAGTAGTTTGGTTACTAAAATACTTACTCGTCCCTCTGGATTTTTATCTGGATGGTACTTTTGGGCTAACTTGAAGTAGGCCTTTCTGATTTTAGCTTCATCATGTCTGAAAGTAAAATCAATTGGCATTAACATGAAAGAAATTACCTCATAAATCTTAACATGATTTCAAGAAGTTCAACTACACTGAATGAACTAGGGTTTGCAAGTACTTGAAAACTTGTTCAATGGCACATGTAAGTCTCATAACAATTTCTTACATGCTTTTTTTTTAAGTTCCCATACTTACATGTAAAATGACATGACAAGGATTTAATTTAGGAAAAAATATGTAATTTTCTGAATAAAATTGATATTTTATACTTATCCTGACTCATGCTTATTGCTTGTCTCCTTCCTCTTGCAAACGTTAGTGGAACACTTGTATCTTCTATTGAAGCTCCCTTCAATAAAAACAGACGTAAAATCACTACTCACCATTAGTTATCTGTCTGGCCGTTTTGGCGGGAAAAGTGGTGCCACCACTCCCACATGCTTCACTCTCTCCGAATTATGAGCCCGACACTTTAATTTGCAGGGAAATCCAAAGTGTCTAGTGGGGAGGTTGGGAGGGCTTACCTCATGAGTCAGGATAAGTATAAAATATCAATTTTATTCAGAAAATTACATATTTTTCCTTATCCTGACTCATGCTTATTGCTTGTAGAATCCGTCGGATTTGGTGGTGGGTCAAGCTACTTCTGGATTTCATGTAGTGATTTACGTCTTATATACCCCCCTATGAGAACTTCTTGTTGGCACTTCTATTTTACTGCTAGTCTCTGCTGCTGTAACCCTGTACTTCCAGCTGTCTCTGACGGGGGGACCACAATTGTTAACTTTTGGTCCTGGCTTCTGTTAACATTTTATGTGGATTTTGCAACTCCATCTCTTGATGCAAGCATCAAGTGGAGAAGCGACCCTTTCCTGTACGAGTATCCTTCCAAGTACTAGGTCATATCACTTATGCTAGTCTGTCCTTAGACGTGCATATAGACTCTAAAGCTAGTGTAGGCTTTTGCAAGTCATGTGATAAAAGGGCGAGACTTCGTCTCAGCGCCTTTGAGGGACTGTCAATTGTTGTGCAACAACCAGCGGGCCGAAATGGTGAATGCCGGAGACGTCCTCGGTGGCGATGTCCCTCAGGTAATGGTTGGCAAACACCATGTCTGATTTCCAGAAGCAGCCCTCCATTATCGTCCTGATAGAGCAATTCCCACGTAGAGCGAGTGTTGACGCCAGAGCTCTAACTTCGTGTTGGTTGGAGGCTCTTGGAGGATCAAGTCCTGCTGCTTTGTAGGCCCGTAGTATGACAGTTCTGATCCAGATTGATATCCTGGTGCGGGAGACCTCCGTCTGTGTCGCTGTCGATATCGGGACGAAAAGACACTTGAATTTCCGTCTCCTGGTCCTGGATCTTTGTAGGTAGACTTTCAATGCTCTTACTGGGCACAACGATAGGTCCTGCGTATCCTGTGGTCCAAGGACTGATGATAGTGCTGGGACGTGGAATTGTCTGTCCGGTTGACCTGGCAGTTGATTCTTTGCTATGAAGTCCCATCTCAGTCCCATATGCACGGTGTTTTGATTTTCATCAAATCGTGTTCTCTCGAAGTCCAGAGCATGTATTTCCGACATCCTTGCTGCTGTTGCTAAGGCGATCAGGAACAGCGTCTTCTGCGTCAAAAACTCGAAGGATGTCCTCTTTAATGGTTCGTAGACGTCACTGGTGAGATGTCGTAGAACTACGTTGCGGTCCCACTCCGGAGCTTTGAATCTCTGTTGTTGGTCCTCCAATTTAAAAGAGCGTAGTAAGGCCAGTAACTCTGGTACTTCCGTCAGTTTTGCACTCGTCCTCATGGTGATGACTGAGCTCAATGCCGCTAGGTATGTTGAGAGTGTTGACCCTTTTAACCGCTTCGTTTGTCGTAGGTGACAAAGGTAGTCCGCCACTTGAGGGTGTGTCGCCTTTATGGCTGTAAAGCCGGTCCTCGCAGCGTATGTCTCGAAACTTCGCCACTTGTCATCGTACAAGGTGCGTGTAGACTTGCATAGAGCTAGTGTGACTGCTTTCGCTGCTCTGGCGGAATATCCTCTCTTGTTCAAGCACGCCTTGATACAGTCTGCTTTGTGTGAGGATGTACTAGTAGATTCGTCCACTCTGGTAGTTGCAGTTGAGGTTGTCCTAATTCTTGTATGAGAATGGGGAACCATATTCTCGCTGGCCAGTAAGGCACGACCAAAATCAGTTGTAGGTCCTTCGTCTGGCTGATTTTCTGCAACACCCTCGGTATTAGAGCTGGTGGTGGAAACGCGTAAGCGTTTAGTCCTTCCCAGGAGATGCTTAGAGCGTCCGTTGCCCATGCTCGTGGATCTGGTATTGGTGAGATGAATGTTATCAGTTGATTGTTGAATCTTGTTGCGAAGAGGTCTATTAGTCGTGCTCCCATCTCTTGTATGATCTGCTTGAAGATCTCAGGATGTAGCATCCATTCTGTTTGGGATGGCTGCGTTGGACGGGATAGTGCGTCTGCTATCACATTCTTGGCTCCTGGAATGTGGCATGCTCTTATGTGGATGTTCAGGTTGTCTGTTATGCTGAACAGTTGAAAGCAGAGGTCCAGGAAGTTCGCCGACCTTGTTGATCCCTGCCTGTTTATGTAGAACACCACTGTGGAGTTGTCCGTATGCACCATCAGATGAGCATTCTCCAGAATGTTTGTCCAGTGGAGTATGGTGTTTAGTACTGCTTTCATTTCCAGCATGTTGATGTGCAGATCTTTCTCCTCTTTGGTCCATGTCCCAGCTGACACTTCTTCGTCGAGATGTGCTCCCCAACCTTGGAGCGATGCGTCCACGTAGAGATGCATCTTGCACTCCTGCTCTGCTTAATAGGTGCCTACGCAAACATTCGATCTCTGGGTCCACCATAGTAGATATGGGCGTAGTGCGTCCGGGAGTCCGAAGGGTTCCGGGTCGTCCAGATGAGCATTGACGAAGACCTGTAGTGGGCGTAGTTGTAGTCTCCCTCTGGCTGTCATGTCTTACGCTGACGTGAGGAGACCCAACAGACTCTGCCATTGTCGTAGTGGCCACAGAGAGAGTAGAGCTTGCGAGATCGTCTGTTGTATCTTGAGCCATCGGTCCTCTGGTACCACTATGCGGTTCTGTGTTGTGATGAACCGGATTCCTAGGAACTGCAGGTCCTGTGTAGGTTCTAGGTCCAACTTGAGGAGATTCACTAGCCACCCCAGTTGTGTAAGCAGTCTGATGGTGAAGTCCAGTTGTAGTCTGAGATGCTTGGGATCTTGATGTACTTGAATCCCCGTCGTCTAGGTAGAATGCACTGCGTAGACCTCGATGATGTAGGTATGTGACTATGGGCTTCGTCACCCTTGTAAACAACCAGGGGGCCGATGATATTCCAAATGGCAGGACCTTCCATTGGTAGTGTCGTCCGTCCAGTATAAACCTCAGGTACTTCCTTGAGTCCGGATGTACAGGAATATGCAGATAGGGGTCCTGTAGATCTATGCTGGCCATGTAGTCCATCGGACGGACGAGGTGTAGGAGTTGTGGTAGATGTATCATGCTGAACTTTGGTGGTCTGCGTAGATAATCTCTGTTGAATGCCCTCATGTTGTAGATGAGTCGGAACTTTTCTTTGGAGTTTTTCTTTGGCACTTGGAAAACTGGGGAGTAGAATCCTGGTGAGAGCTGGTCCTGGTCCACCACTTCTATGGCTTCCTTCTCTAGTAGAGATGTGACCGCTTCTCGTAGCCTCTCTGTCCGATGGGTCATGAAGTTGAACTTCTGAGGTTCGTCTGTCAACGGCGGAGTTGCTTGTAGTTGTATGCGATATCCGCCTCTTAGGATGCTGGATACAAATGGATCTTGAAGAATTCCCCAGTTCTCCCAGTAGTTTTGTAGACGTCCACCCACTTGTGAAGGTTGTACAGGAACGGCTGAGGGTGGAAGACTCCAGTCGTTCCGAACCCCTCCTTCATCGTCTCTGATCCTTGGCGCCTCTGGGTGCCCTGCCTCGTCCGGGTCTTCCTCTATAGTTGCCGGCTGGGCGATGAAAAGAGTCCTTCCCTCCTCTGAAGGTGCTCATTTTCTTGTCTCTTGCCTTCTGGATGCCTGTGAACTTCGACTTGCCCGAGTAGCTGGGGCGTCTGCCTGATGACACTGGCTAGTGTATCGATGGACTTTATCATGAGGACTTCTCTGGAGTCTTTGGTAACTTCTTTTCGCGGCGTCGTCAATCTCCCCTGCGAAGATGGATGATGTCGACCATGGGGCTCTGTACAGAGACTTCGTGAAGCGTTCGCACCAGTTGCAGGATGCCAGTAGTCCTTGTCGTCTCGCCAACGTCAACGCTGCTGAGATGGATGATAGATGGTCCGTTATAAACTGCTGGTCCTTCTTCTGCATGAGTAGAGCAGAGTAGATCATCCGGTCCTCCTCTGCGGTAGAGTCCCTGAACTTGGCGATGAGCGTCTCATTCACTGCCCTGGATCTGTTCAGGCCGAAGAACATCCTTCTGGACATCGCCTCTATCTGCGCCAGCTTTTTGTTATCAATCTTATAAGACTTGGTCCAGGCGTCGTTGATGACCTTGTAGTTATCATCGATCTCTTGTGCCTTCATGAAGGGGTCCATATTGTGTAGAGAAAACTTCTTAGCGTTGAACTGTGGAATATTCGGCGCCTGGGATTTCGTTGCCTTCCTGAAGGCTGCGTCCAAGTTCTCTGGAACTTCCGAGATGGGATCAATTGGCGGTAGAGTGATCGTGTCGACATCATCGTCCTTCATCAGGTACGTGAGTGCTGCATTCTCTTCCTTAGAGGGTGACGCTAACTCCAGTCCGTTGGCCATCCAATATCTAATCTCTGCGTCCGAGAAGATAATACCGCCATCGTCCTCTGTTTCAGGGGCGCTGATCTGGTATCGTTGATCATCCTCCGCTGGGGATCTGCGTGGCGATCTGCGTGGAGATGAGCCTGTAGAGCTGCGTCTGTGGGGCGATCTGCGTGGAGACCTGCGTGGAGGCGAGCGTCTCTTGGTTCGTGAATGCCTCGGCGAATCCCTTGACGATCTGTGAGATGTTGATGACGTCCTTGAGGCTGTCTCCGCAGACCTTCGCGAAGGCCTTCGTGAAGGCTGTTCATCTGAGTCTTCAATGGAAGGCCTCTCCGATGTGTCGTCGGCGGTGGGTCCTTTGTGCAGGTCCGGATCCTCTCTGTGGGTGGTGTCCAGGGCTGGTTGTCGATCTCTTTCCTGCGCGAAGCGCCTCTCCATCATCTCCATTATCTGCTGTGAGAACTGCTGCATGAAGGCCCCGGGGTTGAATGTCTGCGGTGATAGATGAGCTGCCCTCTCTGCGTTGGTAGCGATATGGTCCAGGGATCGCTCATCTGCCGTCAGTGTAGATACCTCGGACTGCGTAGATAACTGCGCTGATGTTACCGTTGCTGAGGCCTGCTTCTTCTTGGGGCGATGTATCTCCGAGATGATGAGCGGCGGCTCATCATACAGTCCTCTTTCCTCCATCGGGACAATCTCGGCCGAGAAAGTCCTAGTCGTCTGCGCAGACGTCCCCGTAGAGCTGCTCGCCGTCTTAGGGGTGTGTGGCCGTCTCTGCGTCGAGGAGTGGCGGACAACGTCCCACGCCCATCCTCCGAGGACATCTCCGGCGGATCACTGGAAGGAAGAGGGTCGTCTGACAGCAGTTGACACGTGAGAGACTCAGCCGGCTTATCCATGACTTGAAAAAGTTGACTGGATTTGTCTTTAGCACGCCTAAGTACACAGAAAATATATTTATTAAATTCAATATTGGTTAAATGCTGACAAAGGTTGCAGCGAGAGCTGGAAGTACATGGTGTTGTGCAGCTAGGGCACAGTAAATGCGGGTCTGCAGCAGAGAACCTAAACCTACAACGAAAACAGGTTTTCGTGAAATGTAAACAACTGAACAAACACGGACAAAACCGTGAATAAACAGTGAAAAATACGAATAAATTTCAAACCACATTGTTGAAGGATACTGCCTAAACCCCTATAAAGGTAATGTATAGGGTAATAACTAATAAACAAAAGGATATAGTGCCGTATAGAAGACACAGGCGCTCTCCCAACCGTCCACTAGGGCGAAGAAGGAGAGAGTGAAGCATGTGGGAGTGGTGGCACCACTTTTCCCGCCAAAACGGCCAGACAGATAACTCATGGTGAGTAGTGATTTTACGTCTGTTTTTATTGACGGGAGCTTCAATAGAAGATACAAGTGTTCCACTAACGTTCGTAAGAGGAAGGAGACAAGCAATAAGCATGAGTCAGGATAAGGAAAAATAGTAATATTGCATCTATCATAACATTCAAAATTGCTTAATAATGATACTTGAAAGCCCCAAAGTGGAACAGGTGCCATTTGCTATATGTAGAGAACATATATAGTGAAAAGGCTTTGAGGAAAATTCCCAGCTTTTCATGAGATACTGTGCTACATCCAGAGATGTAGCACAACTAGGTGTTTGCATGTATTCATGTGGACACCATCTGGTCATTTACCAGCGGATTCGTGTTCTTTTAAGTGTACAGGGTTGTGTAATGTACACTCTTTTAAGTGTACAGGGCTGGGTACTAGGGGTTTTGACAACACTGAAAGAGTCTGCACACAAAGTTGACTCCAAGGATTTTACACCCGGTGGGCTCAAGCTGGCACCTCAAGCTCGCTGGATCACTAGCCTGGCACCATGGACAGCTCATCCACCATGTCCCATTTTTTACTTCTTTATTTCAGGAAGACATGCCACACTTCTACTAAATGTAATTTGATTGCAGGAGAGACCATCTGATGGACACAGAGTAACATATCATGGATATGAATGCTGCCTGTCGACACACCAATTGATGAAGCTACTCAGACAAGAATACATAATGCCAAAATAAATTTTCTGTTACCCTCCAACTCCCTTCTGAAGATTAAGAACGTCATAAGCTTCATCATTTGACATCGTGGGTGGTTTCTTCTCAACCTCTTTCTTCCATGCATCCAAAATATTCTTCAGGAGTCGAACCTACATAAAACAAAAAGTAGCTTAAATTCAGGATGAACACTACTGACACATTTCCTATAAAAGAACATTAAACATTGAAAGGCTTTCCAGGCTAGAAGCAAATGGCACCAAAGGCACTGTTGCTCACCAGGTACATTCCATGTGAGTTTTTTGAGTAAGGAAATCTTTAACCATCAAGGAGGAGAGTGCAAACTGGCTGTATAATGAGGTCTGATGAAAAAGGACAGTATAATATCCCCCAGACAACAAAACAGTCATGTTAATAGTATCACAATAATTCTGGTAGAGCAGATGGATGCAAGATATCTAATTTTAGCCAAGTCATGTACAACTTGAGAGCAGATGATAGTACCTCCTCAATCTTAATGCCAGAGTTAACTCTGAACCAGGCTGTAGTGGTGCTTCATATCCTACTACATTAGCAGCTCAGTGGCCCTTGTGGTGAATACTATAGACATTTTCATTCTGTATATGATCTGGAGATATTTGTGAAGAATTTTGGGGTTTATTTTGACAGTTGCCTGAAAATGGAGAAGCAGGTCAATGCTGTGTCCTACATGAGAGACAGGGATGATATAAAAGTTCCACTACAGGAAGGGTCTACATGAGAGACAGGGATGATATAAAAGTTCCACTACAGGGAGGGTCTACATGAGAGACAGGAACGATGTAAAGGTACCAGTGTGGGGAGGGTCTACATGAGAGACAGGAACGATGTAAAAGTTCCGCTACAGAGAGGGTCTACATGAGAGACGGGGATGATGTAAAGGTTCCAGTGTGGGGAGGGTCTACATGAGAGACAGGAACGATGTAAAGGTACCAGTGTGGGGAGGGTCTACATGAGAGACAAGGATGATATAAAAGTTCCACTACAGGGAGGGTCTACATGAGAGACAGGGATGATGTAAAAGTTCCGATACAGGGAGGGTCTACATGAGAGACAGGGATGACGTAACAGTTCCACTACAGGGAGGGTCTACATGAGAGACAGGAACGATGTAAAGGTACCAGTGTGGGGAGGGTCTACATGAGAGACAGGAACGATGTAAAGGTACCAGTGTGGGGAGGGTCTACATGAGAGACAGGGAAGATGTAAAAGTTCCAGTGTGGGGAGGGTCTACATGAGAGACAGGAACGATGTAAAGGTACCAGTGTGGGGAGGGTCTACATGAGAGACAGGTATGATGTAAAAGTTCCACTACAGGGAGGGTCTACATGAGAGAAAGGGATGATGTAAAGGTTCCAGTGTGGGGAGGGTCTACATGAGAGACAGGGATGATGTAAAAGTTCCACTACAGGGAGGGTCTACATGTGAGACAGGGATAATGTAAAAGTTCCACTACAGGGAGGGTCTACATGAGAGACAGGACTGACTGACTGAGTTTGGTTTTATACGCTTTTAGCAATATTCCAGCAACATCACGGCAGGGGACACCAGATATGGGCTTCACACATTGTACCCATGTGGGGATTCGAACCCGGATCTTCGGCGTGACGAGCCAACGCTTTAACCATTAGGCTACCCCACCGCCCCACATGAGAGACAGGAACAATGTAAAGGTACCAGTGTGGGGAGGGTCTACATGAGAGACAGGAACGATGTAAAGGTACCAATGTGGGGAGGGTCTACATGACAGACAGGGATGATGTAAAAGTTCCAGTGTGGGGAGGGTCTACATGAGAGACAGGAACGATGTAAAGGTTCCAGTGTGGGGAGGGTCTACATGAGAGACAGGGATGATGTAAAAGTTCCACTACAGGGAGGGTCTACATGAGAGACAGGGATGATATAAAAGTTCCACTACAGGGAGGGTCTACATGAGAGACAGGGATGATGTAAAAGTTCCACTATAGGGAGGGTCTACATGAGAGACAGGGATGATATAAAAGTTCCACTACAGGGAGGGTCTACATGAGAGACAGGGATGACGTAACAGTTCCACTACAGGGAGGGTCTACATGAGAGACAGGAACGATGTAAAGGTACCAGTGTGGGGAGGGTCTACATGAGAGACAGGAACGATGTAAAGGTACCAGTGTTGGGAGGGTCTACATGAGAGACAGGGAAGATGTAAAAGTTCCAGTGTGGGGAGGGTCTACATGAGAGACAGGAACGATGTAAAGGTACCAGTGTGGGGAGGGTCTACATGAGAGAGCAGGTATGATGTAAAAGTTCCACTACAGGGAGGGTCTACATGAGAGAAAGGGATGATGTAAAGGTTCCAGTGTGGGGAGGGTCTACATGAGAGACAGGGATGATATAAAAGTTCCACTACAGGGAGGGTCTACATGAGAGACAGGGATGACGTAACAGTTCCACTACAGGGAGGGTCTACATGAGAGACAGGGAACGATGTAAAGGTACCAGTGTGGGGAGGGTCTACATGAGAGACAGGAACGATGTAAAGGTACCAGTGTTGGGAGGGTCTACATGAGAGACAGGGAAGATGTAAAAGTTCCAGTGTGGGGAGGGTCTACATGAGAGACAGGAACGATGTAAAGGTACCAGTGTGGGGAGGGTCTACATGAGAGGCAGGTATGATGTAAAAGTTCCACTACAGGGAGGGTCTACATGAGAGAAAGGGATGATGTAAAGGTTCCAGTGTGGGGAGGGTCTACATGAGAGACAGGGATGATGTAAAAGTTCCACTACAGGGAGGGTCTACATGAGAGACAGGAACGATGTAAAGGTACCAGTGTGGGGAGGGTCTACATGAGAGACAGGGATGATGTAAAAGCTCCACTACAGGGAGGGTCTACATGAGAGACAGGGATGATGTAAAAGCTCAACTACAGGGAAGGTCTACATGAGAGACAGGGATGATGTAAAGGTACCAGTGTGGGGAGGGTCTACATGAGAGACAGGAACGATGTAAAAGTTCCGATACAGAGAGGGTCTACATGAGAGACGGGGATGATGTAAAAGCTCCACTACAGGGAGGGTCTACATGAGAGACAGGAACGATGTAAAGGTACCAGTGTGGGGAGGGTCTACATGAGAGACAAGGATGATATAAAAGTTCCACTACAGGGAGGGTCTACATGAGAGACAGGGATGATGTAAAAGTTCCACTACAGGGAGGGTCTACATGAGAGACAGGGAATGAGAACATGTAAAGGTACCAGTGTGGGGGAGGGTCTACATGAGAGACAGGAGCGATGTAAAAGGTACCAGTGTGGGGAGGGTCTACATGAGAGACAGGGAAGATGTAAAAGTTCCAGTGTGGGGAGGGTCTACATGAGAGACAGGAACGATGTAAAGGTACCAGTGTGGGGAGGGTCTACATGAGAGACAGGTATGATGTAAAAGTTCCACTACAGGGAGGGTCTACATGAGAGAAAGGGATGATGTATAAAAGGTTCCAGTGTGGGAGGGTCTACATGAGAGACAGGGATGATGTAAAAGTTCCACTACAGGGAGGGTCTACATGTGAGACAGGGATGATGTAAAAAGTTCCACTACAGGGAGAGGTCTACATGAGAGACAGGACTGACTGACTGAGTTTGGTTTTATGCAGCTTTTAGCAAAATTCCAGCAACATCACTGTGAGGGACACCAGATATGGGCTTCACACATTGTACCCATGTGGGGAAGAACCGGATCAGTGGCGATGTAAAAGCCAACACTAACCAGGGAGCTACCCACACATGAGAGACAGGAACAATGTAAAAGGTACCAGTGTGGGGAGAGGTCTACATGAGAGACAGGAGCGATGTAAAAGGTACCAATGTGGGGAGGGTCTACATGACAGACAGGGATGATGTAAAAGTTCCAGTGTGGGGAGGGTCTACATGAGAGACAGGAGGGATGTAAAAGGTCAGTGTGAGGGAGGTCTACATGAGAGACAGGGATGATGTAAAAAGTTCCACTACAGGAGGGTCTACATGAGGAGGGATGATATAAAAGTTCCACTACAGGAGGAGGGTCTGCATGAGAGACAGGGATGATGTAAAAGTTCCACTACAGGGAGGGTCTACATGAGAGACCCAGGAGCATATAAAAGATTCCACTACAGGAGGAGGTCTACATGAGAGACAGGGATGATGTAAAGGTTCCACTACAGGGAGGGTCTACCAGGAGCGATGTAAAGGTACCAGTGTTGGGAGGGTCTACATGAGAGACAGGGATGATGTGAGAGACAAAGTAAAAGTTCCACTATAGGGAGGTCTACATGAGGGAGGGTCTACATGAGAGACAGGATGATGTAAAAAGTTCACTACAGGGAGGTCTACATGGAGGGTCACCATGAGACAGGAGCGATGTAAAGGTACCAGTGTGGGGAGGGTCTACATGAGAGACAGGGATGATGTAAAAGCTCCACTACAGGGAGGGTCTACATGAGAGACAGGAACGATGTAAAGGTACCAGTGTGGGGAGGTCTACATGAGAGCAGGGAGCGATGTAAAAGTTCCCACTACAGGGAGGGTCTACATGAGACAGGGAGCGATGTAAAAGTTCCAGTACAGGGAGGGGTCTGAGACAGGAATGATCATAAAAGTTCCACTACAGGGAGGGTCTACATGAGACAGGGACCGATGTAAAAAAACTGTGGGAGGGTCTACCATGTATAAAGTTTCCAGTGTGGGGAGGGTCTACATGAGAGACAGGGGATGATGTACAAAGGTTCCATGGGGAGGGTCTACATGAGAGACAGGGATGATGTAAAAGCTCCACACAGGAGGTCTACATGAGAGACAGGGCGATCATAAAAGGTTCCCAGTACAGGGAGGGTCTACATGAGAGACAGGGATGATAAAAGTTCCACTACAGGGAGGGTCTACATGAGAGTTCCACTACAGGGAGGGTCTACATGAGAGACAGGGATGATGTAAAAGTTCCACTACAGGGAGGGTCTACATGAGAGACAGGGATGATGTAAAAGCTCCCACTACAGGGAGGGTCTACATGATGTAAAAGCTCCACTACAGGGAGGGTCTACATGAGAGAGGCAGGAGCGATGTAAAGGTACCCAAAAGGTCTACATGAGAGACAGGACCGATGTAAAAGCTTCCACTACAGGGAGGGTCTACATGAGAGACAGGAGCGATGTAAAGGTTCCAGTGTGGGGAGGGTCTACATGAGAGACAGGGATGATGTAGCTCCAAAAGTTACCACTAGGAGGTGTGGGGAGGGTCTACATGAGAGACAGGGATGATGTAAAAGCTCCACTACAGGGAGGGTCTACATGAGAGACAGGAATGATGTAAAGGTACCAGTGTGGGGAGGGTCTACATGAGAGACAGGGATGATGTAAAAGCTCCACTACAGGGAGGGTCTACATGAGAGGCAGGAACGATGTAAAGGTACCAGTGTGGGGAGGGTCTACATGAGAGACAGGGATGATGTAAAAAGCTCCACTACAGGGAGGGTCTACATGAGAGACAGGGATGATGTAAAAGCTTCCACTACAGGGGAGGGTCTACATGAGAGACAGGGATGATGTAAAGTTCCACTGTAAAGGTCTACCAGGGAGCGATGTAAAAGGCTCCACAGGGAGGGTCTACATGAGAGACAGGGATGATGTAAAAGCTCCACTACAGGGAGGGTCTACATGAGAGGCAGGAGCGATGTAAAAGTACCACTATTGAGGAGGTCTACATGAGACAGGGGAGTAAAAAGTCTACAGGGAGGGTCTACATGAGAGCAGGAGCGATGTAAAAGGTACCAGTGTGGGGAGGGTCTACATGAGAGACAGGGATGATGTAAAGCTCCACCAGGGAGGGTGTGGGGAGGGTCTACATGAGAGAGGCAGGAACGATGTAAAAAGGTACCAGTGTGTGGGAGGGTCTACATGAGAGACAGGGATGATGTAAAAGCTCCCACTACAGGAGGGTCTACATGAGAGAACAGGAGGATGTAAAAGGTACCAGTGTGGGAGGGTCTACATGAGAGACAGGGATGATGTAAAAGCTCCACTACAGGGAGGGTCTACATGAGAGACAGGAGCGATGTAAAAGGTTCCAGTGTGGGGGAAGGTCTACATGAGAGACAGGGATGATACAGGGGAGGGTCTACATGAGAGAGACAGGATGATGTAAAAGCTCCAGGTCTACATGAGGAGGGGGTCTCCCACTACGAGAGGGGTCTACATGAGAGACAGGGATGATGTAAAAGCTCCACTACAGGGAGGGTCTACATGAGAGACAGGGATAATGTAAAAGCTCCACTACAGGGAGGGTCTACATGAGAGGCAGGAACGATGTAAAGGTACCAGTGTGGGGAGGGTCTACATGAGAGACAGGGATGATGTAAAGCTCCCACTACAGGGGAGGGTCTACATGAGAGGCAGGAACGATGTAAAGGTACCATTGTGGGGAGGGTCTACATGAGAGACAGGGATGATGTAAAAGCTCCACTACAGGGAGGGTCTACATGAGAGACAGGAATGATGTAAAGGTACCAGTGTGGGGAGGGTCTACATGAGAGACAGGGATGATGTAAAAGCTCCACTACAGGGAGGGTCTACATGAGAGACAGGAACGATGTAAAGGTACCAGTGTCGGGAGGGTCTACATGAGAGAGACAGGGATGATGTAAAAGCTCCACTACAGGGAGGGTCTACATGAGAGACAGGAACGATGTAAAGGTTCCAGTGTCGGGAAGGTCTACATGAGAGACAGGGATGATGTAAAAGTTCCACTACAGGGAGGGTCTACATGAGAGACAGGGATGATGTAAAAGCTCCACTACAGGGAGGGTCTACATGAGAGACAGGGATAATGTAAAAGCTCCACTACAGGGAGGG